>NC_044284.2:3427500-3537500 GCF_004027225.2 Strigops habroptila
AAGGGACTCTAGTTACTATTGTATGTTTGAGTAAATCATTAGTGGGTATGCTCTGGCGCATATCTGCAGCTGTGTTCTTCAGCAACTGTTCTTGGTATGGAAAAAATCCCCAGCATATCTTAAAAAAACTGCTTTGCATTTCAAGCTAGGAAATCTCTCGACGTTCCATCTGACTTATGGATTGTGAAAAGCTACTGTAGTGAAAAACAAATCGTTGGATACATATCACATCGAAGCTTTATATGATATATCACTCAGCATGGAGCCTGGTTTGATTTACTTTGCACCCAAGCGAAAGAAACTGAAACGAAAATAGTGCTTATCCATTCCTTGTATTCCCTGCAATATTCTGCCATCCTTTGGAAGGTAAAGCATGTCATGAAGTCACTGTAGGTTTGCATTCAGTAACTGATAAAGCCTCGCTGTGTAGGTAGATGGTACATGGCACCACAGACAGAACTAAATGTCTCATTTCTTAGTTCATACTCAATTCAGAGATCTTCCCGTCTTGCAGAAGAGACCAGGGAGCTAAGTGGGAGAATAGCCCCTCCCTATGCCCTAACTCCTGCTCTGGTCTGGAGACACCAAGGACCTGCTGTGATTCAGTTTGGAGTGTAACAAGGACTACAGTACTAGGTAAATTACTCACTGTCTGACATCTGGGAGCTGTCGTGGTTCCCATGGTAAAATGGGTAACATGGTAAAATGTTAAGAGAATATTTAAAATTCCGCAAATGAATGTTTTCATACAGTATATCTGGCTGAATTCCTGGCCTGTATTATTTTCCTGGGTTGGATACCTCCACCTCCAGCAGATATTCAGTCCTTAAAAGGGGCTTTATTTTATTTTATTTATTCTTCTGCTACCCATTATTCTAAAGAGATGTAATGGATCAGCCCAGATATGTTTCATGTTGTGAGAAGAGGGAAGGAAATGGCTTGAAAACCACCTACTGTTCATCCCTGACCTGATATCTGTGGAGATGAAAACTTACTCCCCAGCATTTTTACCCTGTGATTTGGATTCCACGGGGCAACAATCAGCTTCAAAAATCTCATCATGACACTGTTTTCAAAGTCAAATAAGGAGTGTCAATGAGAACACATCAGCCCCCAAAAGTGGCTCCCCTCCAGCTTCATAACCCCAATTTATTTCTGACATTGCACCATAAGACTGAAATGATTAATCTATAATAGATTATCTCACAAATCTGCTACAGAAGAACAGAGGATGTGATTTGCTCAGGATTTGGCACACTGGCAATGACATGTCACGGCGAAGGGTTTAATGAATATTGTACCACAGAAAAACAAAATGGGGAGAAGCCTGGACTACTGAAGAGGGACTTTCACATGTTGTGAGGGAACCCACCTTCCAACAGTCATATTAACCACCGACCACTTGACTTACCAGTAATATTTGAGCCAATATTTTCCATCAGGTTTCCAGAAAGATTTCCCCAAGCTTCAATGTTCAACACAACCTGCCTTGAGCTTGCATTTCAGAAGTGCTAAGTACCTATAAAATAGAAATAGAGGTGTTTACCCCACCTTTGTGGTTGCCCGGTGGGGTCACAGGATGTGTGTTACAGAAGCGCAAAGCGTAGTTACTTGTGAGGAGTGTTGAATGCCTGGGGGAAACACAAACAGCTGGATGGCTACACCCTGTACTTGTGCTACTGAGAGCTCGCCTTCATCTTGGAGAGTAAAGGATGTTTGTGTGGAACCGGCTGCATAATTTACTTTACAGAGAAAATGGCAGGGGGGTTGGAACTAAATGATCTTAAGGTCCTTTCCAGCCCTAACTATTCTATGATTTACCATGGATAAATTTCAGCCTATGGAATCCAGTTAAAAAGGGCAAGCAGATTTTTTTCGGGGACACGAGTACCTCTTACACCAAACTCAGAAGCCAAAAGTATCAAATCAAAACCAGAGTAATGTCTAAGTTGACAGGCAGCTTTTTCTGGTGACACTGAAAACATGTTTGCCAGTTAAAAGAAGTTGTTACTGCCCTTTTCTCTCAATTTAAAAATTGCTTAGGAACACTAGAAACTTGAGAAAAAATTCTCTCTCGCCTGTCTGACCTTGGCCAAATGCTGAAGAGCAATCCTGAGGGTGGGACGCTGCAAATGGAAGGCAGAGTAAAGCCTGGTTGGACTGCTACTGCCTTTCAATGACACCTTCCTGCAGCTAAATCTACAACTGTCTTTTTTGCAGTATCTATTTACTAAGTAGCCTGAGATAAATATGGTGCTCTAACCTCTATTTCCACTATCTGCAGGGAAATTTACCTGCCAGTCCAGCCTGTCCTTCCTGGCATCAGAAGCTGAACAAAGTTCTCCTTGTAGTAACAGAGTCTATTAGTCTGCAATGCCCCTTCCCTTGACCTGTTGGGACTTCTCTATTGCTGGTGCTTCTGTCAGTCCTTGGCCTTCTGCGTGGGGTTGGTGAAGGTCTCAGTCTCCAGACACTTAGGCCAGAACCAAGACCATTAATTCATTTTGCGTGCACCATCAAGCAGTAGTTGTCTTTAAATTGGTGACCCAAGGCAAAGGCGCAGGTCAATGGTATCTCTCATGGAAGCAGAGGAGGATGGCAGCAGTCTGTAAAACAAAACCCCACAGATGGGCAGCATGTTAGGAGGTGTCTGAAATGGCTCTGCGGTCAGGGAACTGCCCCATAAGCCAGCACTGCTGATGGACAGCTGTGACAGATAACACTAAGACACCTGGATGCTGGTATCTCCACAGCCTACCAAAAGGAGAGGTTAATAATTTCATATTAGCTGGGTTTTGGGGTGTCATATAAACATCAGGAAAACCCAAACCCACACAAGTGGGCACAAAAAGCCAGCACGCAGACCCTGGTCCCAGTTGGCCTGAGAGCCTGTGTCCTGCTCTACCACTGCCACTTCAGGCTCAGGGATGCAGCCAAGTGGCAGCACTGGTCACCCTCTGCAAGCCTGGGCCTGCGAGTCCAGAACTTCAGGGGTCTTGGCAGCAAGGTATAAAAGGTAAAGAAGGACAGTCTATTTTCCAAACAGGCAGTCTGTCCGGATCTTTCCAGAGTTCATGTGAGGGGGTTTTTTGTGAAAGCCAGTAATCATAGGAATAAAGTAGTTGGATGAACCATATTTTACCACCATGAACTCCCCTTGCCTGTAGATTTCTAAAGGTAAGAACCAGAGATGCTGAGATGGCTGCACTTCATACAAAACAAACACTGTAACAGCAATAACAGGAGGTAGCTGTAACAAACCTGTCAAAGCTCATAAACAAACACTCATCCACTAATTATTAATCCAATTCCAATCTTCAGTTACTCAAAATGAGCTGGTTTTAGTTTAAGAAAAAAAGGATATTTATTAGCCTAAAGCGGTGTTAAAACATTGTCCAAAAGCAATGCATTGGTTTACTGTGGAACAATCCATCTGTTATTATAAGAAAAGTAGGACAGGAAAAATAAACCTTACCCCATGAAATCAGCCATACGAGAAAAGAACCATTCTAAAACCAACCCCCCAAGCCCAACCTGAGTGCTGAAGGAAGCAGATGAGCGTTAATGAGCAGGAGTCCAGCCTTCACAGTATTCCTGCTGCAAAGCAGCAGAATTACACAATGGATGGGCATGAAAGAAATTACAGATTTGCTACAGAGATCTGCTGCTTAGTGCCTAAAAATTTAGTTGAAGGGGCCTCGCAATCTGCGTATGGAAATGAGTTAACAGCAGAAGCGCTTCTGACCTGTGTGAAGATTTTTAGCATCATCTCAACTCTTGCAGAAATTAAAACCTTTCCAAGTTAATAATTTTAGACTCTTGCATTTTAGTTATATTTTTAATCAAAACTTTATGTATTTCTGCTTTGTCAAATGACTGGACAAAGCAGTGTTAAAAATTCACCTGCACTAATTACTAGCTGTGCAGCATAAAAACCTCTGAATAAATGTCAGTCTAGGAGATAAGCTCTTATCTTAATCTAATGACTCCACAGACTTAATTTGTCAGGCCAGCCTAGTTGATGAAAAACAGGTTTCTATTCTCCAGTGTTAGCAGCCACATCTTTCCAAATCTTTGAAGTTGGATAGCAATACCATCAGTGTCATCCTGCAAAAATCTTGTGGCCAAGCCAATTTCATTCCTATTGTCCTGTTACACTAATTAAAGTTGTTTTACCCCCATTGGTCTGCAATAGGTGAAAATGAAGCCAATTTATTTTTAGATTTGTTACATTCTGAGATAATCATTCTTGCTTTTTTTCCCCCCTACTCTCTACAATGTGTTAATATTTGCAGTGCTCTTTCGGTATCAGAAAACCAGGCTTTTTAGCAGGCCTCTACAGACAGCACAGTGCTATCCCAGGACAATTCCTGCAGTGCAGACAAAGCACACAAGTGTGTGTGTGTTTATTTGTCTAGAGAAGAATAATTTGGAGCTCAGGTAACGAATTTGATCTTAAGAAATAATTTTAGGTTTTGGAAGTTCTTTCCTAAAGGAGCATTTGACATATTTAGAGCTAAATGCACCAAACGTTCATATTGTTTGGAGAAAGTGGATTAAGAAATAGACAAAAAGAAACTGGCTGCAGTCAGCGTTTCCAGTCCCCCAGTCTGCAGCTAGCCCTTCTGACGGGAACCTAGCAGGCCTGTTCAGCACACTGCCCCCTTTCAAAGGATGCCATTCTTTATCCCAATTCCACTACTTAAAACAGGGATATGCTTGGGTTTGAGGAGTTACTTGGGAGGTGAACTCTATTCTGATGATACCTAGCAAGATTAAAAGGTAAAGAAACTTGAGGAAAATAACAGGGTTAAGGTGTGAACTACTGAGGCAAATCAGAGAGGCCAGGGGTCAGTCCTGCCTGCTGCTTTAGACTCTGTTGACATTAGCATTATTAACTTTATTGACATTAAATATATCGAGCATCTTCTAACATCCTGGCTCACACATCACTGCTTATAGCACCTTCCCTGTCAGTTGAGGTCCGTAGTATGTTTTCCTTCCTTCTTTACCCACAGCTACCCAAAGGAGCCGAGTTTGCAGAGCAGTGTCATGTAAAGTGCTTGTGGTTCCAAAAGCAAGCTGGAAGGACAGGGCTGCTGGATAAATTAGAGGCAGGTTTACACAGACATTTGAGCACCTCTGAATGCAGATCAGTGCCTACTTCAGATTTTTAAAGCTTCCAGGCTCCTTGTTGCCACTGGGAGTTGGGAACACATGGGCTTTTGAAAATCCCAGATCCTGAAACATATTTAAGCACTGCAAGCTTGAGGCCTCATCTTACCAAAGCTGAAATTATATCCATTGAGTTCATCATGGAAGTGATGGTCCACTCCTGAACATGCCAAATTCATTTATGTTAGGGCTATGGCTTGGAATGGCTTTTTTTTTTTTGTAAGAATTAATGGATCCTCATTTCTCCTGCTCTGAGTCAGAGTTTAAATCTACAGTCCATTCCCAACACAGCTGAAACAGAAAATGAACACACTGAAGTGAAATTTTCGAAGTGACATTTGAATCCCCTCTCTCAGATGAAATCCCACCTATTGATCCAGTCAATGACTACAGTCTCCATGGGTCCATCCTGCAAAGCCTCCTTGACTGGCTTATTACTGCAATTCTTCAGGTGCGCTGTGACCGCCTTTCAATAGAGGACGGGTGCCAGGTAATCGAGTGGAAAAATGAAAACTCCCAGAGATTAAATCCTAGTCCTGATGAAAGCTATGGCAAAATTCCCATGGAAATCAGTGGCTACATGTATCTTCGGACATTATCTCAAGTCTGAATTGCCATTTGAATACTGACTTCCTCAGAGGAAGACAAAGAATTTGCCCGAGCAGCCAGGGATCAGGCTAGGAAAGCTAAAGCCTTGACAGAATTAAATCTGTCCACGGATGTCAAGGACAACAAGAAAGGTATGTCAGCGATGAAAGGAAGACTAGGGAAAATGTGGTCCCTCTCTGGAAGGAAACGGGAGAGTTGGATACCCCAGGACATGGAGAAGGCTGGGGTACTCAATGACTTTTTTGCCTCAGCCTTCACCTGCCCGTGCTCCAGCCACACTGCCCAAGTCACAGAAGGCAAAGGCAGGGCTGGGAGAATGAAGAACTACCTGCTGCAGGAGCAGATCAGGTTTGAGATCATCTAAGGAACTGAAGGAGCACAAAACCCTGGGACCTGATGAGATGCACCTGCAGGTCCTGAGGGAACTGTTGGATGAAGTGGCTAAGCCACTGTCCATCACATTTGAGAAGCTGTGGCAGTTTGGTCAAGTTCCCACTGACTGGAAAAGGGGAAACATAACCCCCATTTTTAAAAAGGGAAAAAAGGAAGACATTAGGAAGGGGTTCTTTACTGTAGGTGTGGTGAGACACTGGCACAGGGTGCCCAGAGAAGCTGTGGCTGCCCCATCCCTGGCAGTGTTCAAGGCCAGGTTGGACACAGGGGCTTGGAGCAACCTGCTCTAGTGGAAGGTGTCCCTGCCCGTGGCAGGGGGTTGGAACTGGATGAGCTTTAAGGTCCCTTCCATTGCAAACCATTCTAGGATTCTATGGTTCTATGATTCACACAGTGGGTTTGACTTGGAATAAACTAATTTATTGCCCTTTCCTCAGTAGCTTCAATACTGAAGGGACTAGCTCACATAGGAGCCATTCCCGTAAGAGTGGTGTAGTGGGATCAAGCTGGCTTGGGTCTGACTGTCCATGCTCTGGGAGACTTTGTGGTTTCATGGCTCCCTTTGCTCCTTCCTTGTCTTCCACCACTTGCTCCTATCATCCCACTACAAAAAATTTACTTGCTCTGGTCTGAAAGGAGCCCTGCTAATTCCAAACTGCTGCCTACAACAACAACTTGGGGTGCTGAGGAAAACTGAATCCTTGTGGAAGAACAAAACTGTGTCCTTTGTGGAAAAATGTTGTGACTCTTGACTGGAGGGCTGTGGATCCAGACGAATTTTCCTAGCAAAGGGGAACAACTTTAATCTAAATATAAAAAGGAGTCTGTCACGGTGTGGGGTTAGCTGTCAGGCTCGAGACTGGTCTTGATGAAGTATAGTGCCAATAATGAGCTAAAGCCCACGGTGAGGCTGCAACAAGCTGGCTTGGCTAAGTGAAGTCCAAACGCCTGGCACCACTGCTGGAGGCAGGACAAGCATAGTTGAAAGGAGCAGGATTTCTATCTTGATTTGCAAATAGAGTATCACAGTTCATATGCCTTGTGTGCGGGCGTGTGGCAGTGTGTGCTAATGCACATGCCTTGCCTTGGCTTTAAATGGTCTCTGACTATAAAAGTTAATAGCTTTGATGCAGCATTCCTAAAAGGAAGCGTTTGTCAATTTTGCTATAAGTGTTTGAGCGCAACAGTCTTAATTCAATGTGTCAGATAAGAGAAAATCATGTTGGCTTATATTTATGATTTATCGCTTCTATCTTAGCACTAGAGATATTTGGAGAGCAAACTAACTCTTTAGTCTGCGTTTTGCTTTGCTTTGTTTTTTTATCCATCTAAGCCTTGCCAGGCAAATCTGTAACACTTATATACCAGTGTCAAATCTGCTGGGGAATGGGTGGGGAGATACATCTGGAATGCACTGAGGTGGTATTTTTGGTAAGTCACAGCTTATGTGACTTACTGGGAGGGCAGAGATTTGAAGATTGGCAAGATGTGTAGACAAGTTCACGATGGATAGCTGAGGTCCATGCTACTGCATAGGTCAAGGACTACACTACCACATCCAGGGGAGCACTGATGCCTGCTGTCTTCTCATGTGGTCCTTGGGCGTATTTGGGATTCTTGAGCTGAGATTGGAAAAAGGATGCGCCTGGACCCTCAAGTGACTAAGAGAACTACAGAAAAGCAAAGAAACTTGTAGTGAATCAAGAGAAGGCCAGGATGCAAGCTATCTGTTCCAAGGTAAAAGGGACCAGATCACCTCAGGAATTTGCATGCTTAGCATCTTTGTTCAGGATCCTGCTCAAAATGCCTTTGGTGATGATACAAGTGAGGAGGTGTCTCTTAAACCTACAGGTTGGTTACCAACTCTCCAGTAGTACCGAAACAAACAGAAGAATTGGATGTAGTGTCTTGGTAATTCTACCATCTGGTCATGACCACTTTTCAAGATTATTACATGCATGGAACCAAAGTGGGTAGAAAACATGGTGATTCAGAATGGCTGCTGAAATGCTTCTGTTAGGCTCTTGCTTTTATAGTAGTGCTGTACAACAGAGAATGAACAGTGGAGATAACATTGGCTTCCCCCATGTGGGATGCTCCCTCCTCTTTCAGCCTTGGTAAGTGCACAGCAAAGATTTTGCACTTCTGTTTCAAAGGGAACCTCCACCCACTCACAAGTACCAATAACTATTTCCTCTTGTCTTCACAAACTGTTATGGGCTCAAACACTTTCCTTGCACCCTTTGGGAGAACAAGCACATAACACAGGGAGCAGTAAAGCTACGCTGATTCTTGGGACTAACAGTAAAGGTACCCAGTTAAAGGACTTAGCAGGGGGCCTCAGATTTGCTTGCAGAGTCCTGTGTGTCTTTTCTCATGACCAAAGGGATTGTGAGAAATTGTGGGTTTCAATTCATTTCTTTTTTGCATATGGGAAAGAGGATGGCTTTATGCAATGGCTGTTTAAAAATACTTCAAAAGGACTTGAATCAGTCCATGGCTGCACTATATACAAATTAAAATAATTGATTTTTGGCAGCCTTTTAGGAGATCTATAAATTAAAGGGATCACATTTCTGATACATTTTGGGGGACTTTATTTTATGTTGACTTTCAGAGCGCCCTCCCTCCCAGAGCTGGAAGTCGGCCACGAGAGAGCCTCTCGCTTTCACTTGGTCTGTCCTCCTGCCACAGGAGTCATGGGGTCTCCTTCAGGAGTGCCTGTGGCCACAGTGGGTCCTGGACCCATGCCAGCTCTGCACCCTTCCCTTTCCCTTCTGCTTTGAGGACTTTACATCGAGAAATAGAAACTGCCCCAAACCCAGCCAGAATCACCTCTCTGGGGAGTTAGTTTCTCTCCTTTTTTCTCCATCAGTAGAAACCGATACCCTCACCCAGTCTGCGTTGCACCTGGGCTGTCCCCATTCTGTGCACTGATGGCAATGGGTTCAGCTCTGTCTGTGGTGACCTAAAAATAGCACTCAATTAACATTGCATTTCAAGAATTGGAAAATTTCCCAGAAGTCCATTCTTTTTTCTTTCTCTGTTTCATTACATTTTACAGTAATAATACACAAGCCTGTAGAAAACATGATGGGTAATGAAAAAATGTAATTAATATAAGCAGTGTAAAGCATTCTTTTTTCCCTCTGTTGTCCTTGCAGAAAATTACTGCTTTAAACTGAGCAGGATGTGAAAATGCATAAAGCAAACAGTAATATGCTGTGGTTTGTAAATATCTTATGCAAAATAGTTAAGTCAACTGTTGTTTATTTTTCTTACTTTGTGTCACAAGCTCTTACTTTCTTTTGTTCATTACTTTTTTCCATTTGTTCTCTTTTGGGGGATTGCTCTCTTTCATCTTAAGGAAGCCACTGGCTTAACTGTATTTTTTTCTGCTACAGCTATTTCAATCAAACATACAGGACAGGGCTATTCCATTTCTTCTTACCATGTCCTCCTGTTTGCTGGCTCTGAAATGCAATATATACTGCAAAAGCGCAGTGAGCCAGGACCTCACTATGCTGTGGATCTGCTCTCACTGGTTTGGCCTTAAAAAAAGAGAAAAGCAACCTTTTATCCTACAAACAAACAAGTAATTATCCCAAATCCTGCAACAGCTTTATGACAAACTGTACCATTCCTGACTATTACTGTAGGATTCTGCAGTGTTTATAAGGCTGCCTGGTTGCAGTTCTGGAATGGGCTGTGAGCAATACACAGTCACCATTAACTAGGATGGCACGGTATATGCCAGCTCTCCTTGGGATATTTCTCTCTGGCTATCTGTAGAATTTGTAATACCCAGCGATATCTGAAGGTCACAGCAGAGTTTCTGAGCTGAAATACAAAACAGCATTCCAAACACATCTTCTGTGGCCAGACAAGAAACTGCTTATGGTTTATTTTCCCTCCCCCCTCTCCACAGCTGACATCCAGCATTAGTTATTGTTTATTTTTGTCTTGTTCCTGGTTCTAAAGGTTTCCCTTGTGGCCCTGGTTAATGTGAACTTTCAGATACCACTCGGGGCTTCTCTGCCTCATCCCCTCTGATGTAGCTGGTTCCCCTGTGAAGGTAGGTTTCCCCAGCTGAAGATCTGTGCCTCTCTCCTGTGGCATTCTGTGCAGCCATTTGGAGTCCCAGATGTAGGAAATGAAATAATCCACGCTCATACAGTCATGAAAGTGCCCATCTGGCACACAGGAACATCACGCATTGGAAGCACACAAGCGTGAGCTCACTTTTGTTATGGCATTTCATAAACAGAGATGCGGCAAGCCAGCAAGTAAGGTCCTTTGGATAATAACAATCATTTCCACCACACGTTGTGTTTAAAAAATAGGGAAAGAAAAAAATCAAGACAAACTGTGAAGATCTGCTCTGAGGCTTCTGAGGAGAAATTTCTACTTACAAATGTTTTCTTCCCAGTGGCCTTCTGTACTTACACCTCTCTGGCTCTCTCCCATCTCTATGTAGATGTAAGACAATGGTGACAGTTGAAATGTAGCCAGTTAACTCTTGGATAGCTCTGAAAGCTCTTCTTCCTCACTGTGCAGTTAAAGAAAGGAAATATTAGATCACACTTATAAAAGTGAGTTCTATAAAAACAAATTGCATGTTACTGCTTTCTTATCACTACATAAAACTCACAGAAACAGTCTAATAAATGACCTCACCACTCAATTTTGAAGTATACAAATTAAAGACAGCAACAGATAAGCCAAGAGAGATTTATGTACAGTGTGTGAGCCTGTATGTGTGTGTTAGCATGCCTCTATGAGGATATACCCATACGCTGTTGACATTCAACCTCTGGAATTATAATTAGGGGAAAAGGCAGATGTGTAAATTCATCTTGCTGGGCAGCATATATATGTTGCGCTAGTCCCTGATTAATTCAGGACTTGAACACTATTTACTCCAAGACACAAGGTTTCTGTTGGGATATGTTGGCTAATAAAGGGCTGGAATATGAGGAAACAATGAACAGCCCAAAATGATGGACTAAGTTCAATACCAGTAAGTAAAAAGCAAGGTTATTTATATTATTTTAGCTTTGTAAAGTAATTGAAAAAAGACACCCTAGGCATTTTGTTGGATGTCATTGCATGCTGTAAAGAAATCTTGGGATGTATTAACCTTCTCAAAAACCCCACCATTAGAGCTTCTGAGAGTGCTGGATCTTCACTTGGATTGCTCCTCAAAGGGGTGAGATTTTTAAGGTCAGGAAAGAGCAGAGAGAGGTGTCAGGTCTCCTGAACCAATGCTGGCAAACCACGCCAGTTCCAAAATGGGGGCCTGGGCGGGCCATGGGCAGAGGCATGCCACTCCATGGTTTATGAACATTATAAATTATGGATAATAGTAAAAGAAAAGAGTCTCTGCATTTTACATGAGACATTTTTGTATTGTATTTGGCAAACAATATCTGGTCCAGTATATTTTAAATACTAAGTGCTAAGTTGGGAAAACAACGAGATGTTTGTAAATATGACAGACCATTACAATATACTGCTTCTCATTTGAAAAGTCATTTGTGCAAGAAATTATTATTGACCCGTAATATGTAAATGATTGAAATGCAGAAATTAATATTTGGGTCAACTCATGTATTTTTCAACCATGAAATGAAAAGCTCAGTACTCCCATTCCAATTCATACATGAAAGCATTACAGCACTCTTACTTGGCTATTGTATTAATTTATTATTGTCTTAGCTAATGACATACAGAGTTACATCTCTACTTCCAAATGAGGAAAAGGTGTTACAGTAACATTTCAGCCTGGGAATGTCCCTTGTTCTGGACCCTCCTTGTACTGGTGCCAATAAGCCAAATTCACAGCTGATGGAAGCAATAAACAGCACTGCTTGCATTAAGGAGGTTTTGGCCCTAACATACCTTAAATGTTGCACAGGGAGGACTGGCTCCTGCACTGCAGCTCCTCTGTTCCCCCTGGGCTTGATTCTCATCTCCTTCATGCGAGTTCTACACTTGCAGTGTGATGCTCCTTAGTTACTGCAATTAATCCAGAAATATAAATCAGCACAGGATCAGCACATTTACTGCAGTGAAGTAGTTGTCTTTCAGTCTCTTATTCTAAGGGGTTTTGGTTCTAGACCTACAATAAGGTTGGCTCTTGGGCTATTATCCAGTAGATTTCAATTCCACTAGCTACCAGGCTTAGCTGGATTGAGTCTGATTTAAGGTCAAACATCCAAATAATTCATTAGTATCCTATAAATTGTGTGCTCCATCTTCATGGCTTTTTATGCAAAAGTAAACAATGCCTCATTCTGTGTGCCACAGGGTATCATATCACTTGATGGGTCTATCTCCTTAAGAGATGCATAATTTAAATACAAATAAATGTATGAGTGAAACCCATGTTGAATGATACTCATGATAGACAAAATGAATGGAGATGGGCAAAACAATTTAGATAATACCCAAAAGCAAAGCATCAGAGCTAAATCAGGATTAACCCATGAAGCATGATGCGTTTCATGAAATGACTCTGGTATAGTCTAAAAACTACAGCGACTCAAATGACTTAAGCAGGGCAGTATTACATCAACGTTGCTCCAGTGCTCATACCTGTTATGTACAAATGGGGTCATGCCTGTGAGAATGGATGAGATTTATTTTTCTTTTTTAGTTGAAATGATATATTTGCATATATCTTATAGATAAAACATTTAAAAAAACCCCATTTTGTATAAAGCAATTTTATATTTTAGATACAATTTATTTTAAGCAGCTTTAAATGACAACAGACCCAGCTATACATGGCTTGCAAGATAAGGAAGTCCCAGCATCAGCACATGTTTGGGTGCTGAAGTAAAAATGTGGTACCCCAGCACTCTATAAAATTGTGATGGAGACGAAGCAGAGGCAGTGGTGGTATTCAGTGATACAACCACTGCCCTCATAGTGTGATTTAGAAACTGACCACACTGGCCAGCTGTATGGGAGGGGTGACATCCTCTTGGTCCTGCCCAATTAATCATCCTCTGGTTTTCTTCGCCGCTGGTGCAAAAGGCAGACCCAGATGACTAATTCTGGCAACCGAGGCCCCACTTGTCAACAAGACCTCCCCTTGATAGAGGCGTGATTCGGTTTTAATTTTCTTGTGGCCCATTCATTTATTTGAGGCTAATGGCTGCCATGAATCATAGTGTTAGGAGGGAGAAGCACGACTCGTGCTAGCAGCTTAAAAAAGATGGCATGTCTGCCAGGGATGGCAGGAGCAGAGAGGGTGCAGTTTCTTGATGCTTTGACCACAAGGGAAAAGAAGGATTGGCAGAGCCTCCCCCCAAAGCCCAGTGCCTTCCCCCTGCTCATTTGGAGGGCACCATCAGCAGAGAGCACAGCCAAGGTGTAAGCAGAAGAACACGCTATTTTGCAATGGGTTCACGTGGGAGTCTCAAACCAAGAAGGTGATGATTACTGTGACCCCAACCAAGCACAGCCTTTGTTGAACTTGACTGGTATGAGTAAGCTAATTGGCGTCATTGGGCCTGTATGTGTGCTTAAAAGTTATGGCTGTGTTAAAATGCTTTGGTGGGTCAGGGAATAATGGGTGTTTAGCACCTTGCAGGACACAGCCCTGGGAGCAAGCCTTGCCGTGACCTTCTGCAAAGCAGGGGGTGTGCTCTGAGGGCCTGATTTTGCTCAGCGTGTGGTTGCACTGCCCCATGCGCTCCACAGCCACATAATGCTGGGGATTGTCTAAATCATGAAACAACATGTTGTACCAGGGCAGCCAAAAACAACACTAACGTTAGCAGGAGCCAGGCCAGCTGACTCTATGAGGAGCTGCAGAGTTTCAAAATTAATCTTAAATTTACCTCTAACCCTGAAAACAAAACTAATTGCAGAATGTAAAGCTCCCTCAACATGTTAGGGAACTTGATGGGAATACCTCAGAAAAAAACCACAAACACTTTAGATAAAGCCCCCATTTTAATTGTATCAATTCTGCCAATTAATGATAATGGAAGAGCAGTCCAATTAGCTAAATAGCTAATAGTTTTATCAAGCAGGGGCTGGCAATTTAAAGCAAACAAATTCTTTCTAATTTTATCCCCCTGCACACCAAGATGTTTAAAGGATAATGGGGGATCCAATAAAGGATATTGCTCAAATAGAGCTACATTTAAATTGCCTAATGGCTTTAAGAGTTTTACCCCAATTAACAGAGAAGAAACATGAACATTCAGTGACTTCCAGCATAATATCTAAAAATCTTCATTAAAAATATAACATATTCTCCAACTAAGGGCAGAATGGAAAACATCTCTGACTTTTCCCTTAAAACCACTGATTTCTCCCAAAACAAAGGCTTCTCTGTAACAGCAAAAGTATCAAGATAAAAAGGACTCTCCTGTCTAAGCCCAGTATATAAATCATCTTCAAACTATAGTCATTAGGTTTAACGTAACTGTGGATTTGAATAAAGGAGATTGACCTATCTAAGATATTTAAGACCAAATCCTACTGTTAACTAAATCTGAAATAAGTTAAGGCTATTGAGGAGAATCAAAAGCCTTTTCAAAATCAATAGCCAGAACAAATTCCTCATGATCATAATTTTGAGGATAAAAAAATCCATTAAAGTGATGTCTTTGATTGCTATTAATGAAGCAATCTGGAATAAGTCCAGAGCGATCCATATGGATAATCGAATCTCTCATTTTCTCACATTTTACAGGGCTCACATTTGGGGCCTGATTCATATGACAGTGCTGGGCAAAAGGCTCCTCTCCTTTTGACACTGGGCTGCCCAGCCTGGGCAGTTGATGGCACAATGTCTCTAAAGGAAGCTAGAGGAGCAACGCGCTCGATGTTCAGAGAAAGAAGAGCTCACATGAATCAGCCTCCAGCCTCCACCACCAATCCCCAAATACCTCTCCTTCAGTGTAGGTCTTGCGGAGGTTATTGTGGGCTGCAGAAACCACTAAAGTGCTGCTAATTAACTGGCACAAACCTCCCTCCCTGACATGCCCCTTGCATCGCCCCGAGGTGCTTGGCACTCTCACTGCCCTGCCAGGCTCAAGCAGAGGCAGGGCTGTCACCCATGGGGCAGAGGCGGCCTCCAGGAGAGCCCCAGGTAAAACCTTTGACTGGAGCTGAGCTGATTTTTGGGGAGAGGTAGCTGTTAAGCTTCTGTTTCCCCAGTTTAACAGTAAGAGATTGAGGCTTCTCTCTTACTGTTTTGAGATAATGTCATGAATACAGAGGCAATGCCCCTCCTCAGTCCTGGAGTTGTGGCCAGGTCACCTCATGCTGGGGTGGGGTGCGTGTAGAAGTGGCCCTATTCCTCCCTGTGGCCCCACAATGCCACCTCAGGAGCTTTACTGCTCTCCTCCTCTGCCATATCCTTTTCAGGCAGGAGATTCCACCTCACCCCTCAGCACCAATTTTATGGCCTTCAGATATATCCTAACTAGTCTCTTTGCCCACCAGCAGTCCCCCTGCTCCCTGCATGCCCTGCTGCCAGCCAGGCCACCTCCATAGAATCATAGAATAGTTAGAGTTGGAAAGGACCTTAAGATCATCTAGTTCCAACCCCCTTGCCATGAGCCTGCCTTCCTCCCTCCCTTTGCCCCTGCATCTCCTCCCACCTGGCTGTCATCTTCCCTGGAGCCTTGGTTTCTCCTTGCAATAGGAGATGATCTACAGGAGAATAGGTCAGAATAGATGACCACATCTATTCTGGTTCTCTTGGAGTACCTGAAAAATATGCCTCTCATCCCAGCAACAGAACTTGAAAACTGCAGCAGAAACCCGTCAGTGATAGAAAGGAATGCACAGTTTCCATTGGTGACTTTGCTTTTTTGCTGCCTGTAACATCTCGCTAGGGTAGGTGCCCACCTCCTTCACCCTCCCCTAAAGTCAGAGTTGCCTGTGGTCTGGAAACTGTCACATCCTGCAAAACACTCCTGACCCCATGTCACAAGGCCAGGACACGGTCCCCAGTCTCTGAGCAACGCTGTTCCAGTCAGAATTCAATAAAGTACTTGTATTATATGAACCTGGTAGGAATCGATTTTTATTTGAAAGCAAATTTTAGGTTTCAAGCAAGAACAAAAAAGTTAGACAGCAGGTCAATACGCTGTGCACGGGCATCACACTAGGTCAGAATGATCCTGAACTTTCACCTTTATGATCACCCTAAATCATCTTTGAGTCAAATTTGATTTCACAGGTGTAGCAGCTCCTTTTCCTCCTAAGCTACTGACTGCATACTGAAGGCAAAAGCTCAGGGGTTTGTTTGGTTTATATATATTTTTATCCAAAGCAGATGCAGAAAGGTGCTTAAAAGGCTGATCTATATGTAAAGAATAGTTACTAACAGAACCATCCTCCTCTCCAACAGCTGAAATTATATATAAAAGCTTTCACTCCAACTTCACAACCAACTGATACTCTCCTGTTGCTCCCACCCCGGCAACTCCTTTCTGCATTTAGTTGCCACTAAAACCTATGCAACTCCGAGCTGGCTTCTGCTACAAATGCTGCTTCTACCATGCCAGCCAACTCCATGGATCCATGCCTGAGAGGTGCCTCTTTCTAGAAGGGTACCCTTGGTGACCAGGGTCAATATAAACTGCTGCTTTTCCATATGACAGTGCAATTAGGACAGAAGCTGTCTCCTTATAAAGGAGACCCTTACCAAAACCTATGTAAACATAAAAATCTGAGACCAAGCACACTAGCTTGAACTAAAATCCAACTATCCCAATATTTTATGTCTGTTAATTACCAGTAGTGAATGTTAAGAAGTGGAAGTGTAAGAAGAGGTCAAAGGCTGCAGTTTCACTGCTGTTCCATACCCTCCCAGCAATCCGTGTCTTAAGCAATCTTGTCCAGACCTGCTGGTAGCTGGTGGGGTTTCTCAAATCTTCAAGCTAGACTGGAGGCCAGCTGTTGACAATTCTTGAGAATATACAGACATTGCTGTTATCATTAGAGAGTACAAATAAACTTCTTCCTATTTTTCAGAGGTCTGAAATGATACTTGCACTCACCTAAATGGATCACGTTTGTTCTTCATTGCCCACAGCACTGAATAGCTTTCCTCAAATCCTTTAATGGGCTTGAATCTGAGAGGTAAAAGCAGCCACTTTACCATGAGCTTTCTGGAACTTGTGCAGACACAGTAGATCTGGAAACACCTGTGAAACGTTAAGAGGATTGTTAGGTTAAGTGGGAGAATTCAAGGAACCCGAACCAGCTTTAGCAACATCAACATTCTCTACTGGTGATGAGAGAGAATAACTATTCACTATCAATGTCTGCCCTTGCAGAAGGGTGTTTCTAAGAGCAAAAGTGCTCAGCCTTGGCATTTGTAGGACGGTTTGGAGAATGTAGAGCAGGTTCCAGGAAGCTTGCCCGTCCCAGCATAGCCCAGCCAGGTGACAATCTACAATGACCACAGAGCAGCTCCAACGTAAGCTAGACATCTCATCTAACCTAAGGGGTATCCTTAGACAAATGTTTGGCAGATTCAGTAAGGAAACTTGACCTGGAAAGTAAAGTGACTTTCACCTGTATAGAGCCAGTGCCTAAGATAGAAGGAGTAGGGAATGGGGGACAGGTATAGAAGCATTAGAGGTGGAGGTGATTCAGCCTGCTGAGCCCGCCTGTCATGGCCCTGATGTAGAAAAACTCTTCCACCATGAAGTAAACTTATCAAAAGTAAGAGGATTTCTTTGCAGCTAACCAGGGTAAAAGAAGGGAGAGATGAAGTTTTCTTCCCAATGTTATTAAGCGTCTCTATTGACAACACTAATGGGCAACATAGCAAAACCAGTCACAGCATTTCCTTTAAACACCTCTGTCGCTAGTAAGCTCAGGGACACAGACTGCAAAATACAAATGCAGTCATGAATTTCATTCGCTTTTCTGAAACCAAAGGAGATTTACCACCCGAGGACAACAAATTCTGCTCCTAGTTACCATGATGTAATTCCAGGAAAGCTGACAAGAGTACTACTAACTCAGGTATGGGAAGAACCTGTTCTGAGCTCCTGGAATGCATGTTAGGCTGTGCTGAACAGATATAACTATCTCACTACACTGAATAAGAGCAAGAAAGAGAGAGAGCTTTTATGATGTTCTACCCATTAAAAAGAAACCCAAACACACAGCTTACTGTTATAAATAAACGTGTTACCTGAGAACAGTTGCACACCCTCATTTGCATAGGATTTGGTATACATCTGTGCTCTTCAGTAGTTTATTCCAAACCTTGAGTATTTTATATAATTAATGTCAATATGCTTGGCTTATGTGTTATAAAAGAAAAGCATTTCTAATTAGCCTTTTCGATGTGTAAAACTTCAGTATTTCTCCCTAGTGTTTTCCAAATCAGGTTCCTTTTTCTACACTCCTGCACAGAGACATTGTGTGAGGCTTATGCACCATCTTACTCTGAAGATAGTTTAAACTGCATGTACACGATAACCAGCCCTTGAGCTGGCCCTCAACATGGGGTGAGGTTCCCCTACTCCGAGCAATGTCAAAAATCCACATATTATAAACTGGCCTTGTGACAAGAGAAACATTCCAATTTCCTGTTAAATTCAACCAACGCTTTTCATATTTCCATTTATTATAGTGACACAATACAATCTACTTTTCAACCAAAGCAAACCCTACTTGCCTTCACTGAACCTCTGGATAGTCTTTGGGAGGAACAAAACCTTCACAGCAGTGACATTCAGAGGCTTATCACAACACACCAGGGACACAAGTAACTCTCAAGCAGTAAAAGAGAGTACAACTGTAGTGAGCTGCCTAAATGTAGCAATAAAGAAGGTCAAGGTGAGCACTTTGTTGTACCAGTCAACCCTGCAGAAAGGCCAGACAAATTGACAAGTTTTTGCCAAGCCAAAGGACTGGTCCTATCAGCAGTGAGTAAAGGTGGAACATTGAGCATACAGACTCCTATCTCTTACCACTTACCCCTCTTTTTCTTGGAAGGAACTCAGCACTCAATTTACTCTTAAGTAAAACCATGGTACAAGACTGACCAGATGCCTGTTGGAAGCAATGGGAATATTTTCCTTTTACTATGGGTCTTGGATTAAGCTCTGAATGAGATCAGAGCTAGATCTGATCTGTGGAGGCACACAGGAAGAAGAAATTGTGCTTCTCTATTAAACTGGACAAGCAAAGTGCTTTATTGAGTGCTGAAATAAGATGTGAGATTCCATGACAAGCTCAGGTTGTTTTTCTTTCCCATGCAGCTCTCATTTAACACAAAGAAGTTCATTTTCCATGTCACGGGGCCTTTGATCCTGCTCAATAAATATAGTATCTTCCCTAGAAGCATGAAGGCCCTGCTTTATAGGCTTGGCAAGAGAGTATACATCAGCCTTGCTGGTTAATTCAAACAAGAATAGCAAATTCCTAAAACTCTGGCCAAATTACCATCTTTCTGGCTGCTTCAATGAGCTAATATTGTTGTGGAAACCTGGAAGCAGTAGTCAAGTCTTTGATGATTTATTTAGTAGGAGTCATCTAGTAGCTAATTGTCCACAGTTTCTAACCTCATTCATGAGCACTGCTGATTCTTCTTCCAGCATTTGCAGTTTTCTCCTTAAGCTTTCTTACATCTCTGTATGTACCATTTCCAGACAGCAGTTCAACTTTATCACAAATATGTTTATGAACTTGCCAAACCACATCCAAGATCTTCAGACTCAAAAGTAAAAGATAAAATCATGCTCAGAGGGCACCTCACCCTTCTCCACCCAGGCACATGAAAAAAACCCCAGCTTTAGGCTCTGACATTTTACATTTATAATGAGTCACAGCTTAGGCTTTTTGGTTTTGGTTTTTTGTTTGGTGTTGGAATTTTTACCTTTCCATTCTTCTCCTGGATTCTTCACCCTGGATTCGTATCAAAAGAGAGAAAATACTGGTGAGCCATGTAAAAGAACGATCCACCTTTTCTGTCTGTACTGCAAATCTTACCATGACCATAGTGCTGGCCCAGTGAAGCGTATGCCTGTGAGCACTGCAGATGCATCACAGGGAGAATGGGTGATGACCAGGCAGGGAGGTTTTTGGCCAGGAGTGCAGAAGACTTTTTTACCACACTAGCTCTAAGTCTTAGCAGAGATCAGAGTCAACTAAAATGCTAAAGACATTTGATGGCTGTAACCTAGATGTTCCTGGGTAAGTTCAAAGAAGAATCTGATTCACTCTGTGGCTCTGTTTCCACCAGGTTTAAGGATGGTCCTGATGTCTGTTAAGTGGTAAAAATGTAACAGTTCTGGTTAATCTCATGTGATTCTTCATGAGATAGAAAGTTCTTCCTGTTCATTTTCTGCATTCAATTATTCTGGTGCATGACTCTGCAATTGTCACATGGCTGTTTTGGGGTGGCTTCTTGCCATGAATGGATGAAGGGCTCTTTACGCCTGGTTTCTGTCTCCTATTTGTATGTTTATGAAGAAGCTTGGGTCCCTTGGGAAATAGAAGACACTCTACTTTGGCAACATTATCACCATCATCTACTATGATCTGTGCCTGGGGGAAGATACTTTTTAAAAGAATAAGTTCAATTTTGCTAATGTAGCCATTGTTTAAATGTAAAATACAATTAGAGTACCCACCCAGGGTGTATGGTGTTGTGTAATTTTATAATACTCCATCTAGATGAGCGCTGGCTTTCTACCTGCATGCTTAACCACACCCAGGAATGCTGGTATTACACAATTACACACATCCTGTTGACTAATTACATAATAATTAGTGTTTTTAATATTCAAAGATGCACTCACATCGGTGATGCAAGATTTTATGTCACTGCAAATTGAACCCAAAACATAATAAATATATGTAGTGATCAGTGCTGTTCAGATAGCTTACTGAGCACGGACTTACCTTCCAGCAGACAGCACACAGTACTTCATACATTTTACACACATTTGGCAGACCTTCTCTCCCCCCCTGTTACTTTGGGTTCCACTTTATAAAGCTGTTCAAGTAATTCTGTATTCAAGTTAGAGTTTCTGTAGTCTGCCTACTTCTGAGTTATGATCGCTTATCATGACTGGAGTTAATTCTTGGCTGAAAAAGCACTGTGACGTGCCTGGGGAAGGAAGACTGCTCTTCACAATGGCAATTCTGGAAGGAACCTGGAACATGCAATTTAAAGAGAGTAATTGCCTAAAAAATATCCCCAATACTGTTGTTTTAAGAAAGTGCTACTGATAAGCCTGAGCCATTTGGATTTGGAACAGATTTTCCACAAGCTTGGGTGGAGTGTCTTGATCTGGGCTCTTGGTTCTCATAACAGAGATGAGAGGCCAGATGCAAAGTCTGGCTCACTATCTGGTTTTGGGGTCTTTAAGATCACAGACCTTTTGTTGCAACCATGGCTTCTAAACTTGTTGTTCATCTGAATTCAGTCACGATTCACAGAAGGAGGCACAGAGGCCAAACCCTGGGTTTTGCCCAGGGCACAGTTTTACGTTGCTATGCACCAAGTGGATCATAGATGATGCTTCAATAGTGTTTCGGGCCTGCTACTGTTAGCTCCTCTGGAATCCCCAGTTGTGCACACAGCCCTTTGTGATGGAAAAGATGGACCGTGCCCTCACCGCCAGCCATGTATTTGTTGGGTAACAGTGAAGAGCAACAAACATTTTGCACGTAACTTCATTTTTTTTGTTTTCTTCTTCATGAATTTGATTTTTAACTTTTCAGTCACTGTGGCAGCAAATGATTTTTCAAGGCCATAAAGAAAGAACAGATCACTGCCCAGGAGTTTCTTATTGCACTGTTTCTCTTTTCATGGCACAAGAGGTTATAGTGCAAGACCAGCTTCTTTACTGAAGGGTAACTTTTTGCTGCCCTGGTAAGTTAAAAATTGGCATTTTAGTCTAAACATTTGCCCCTGACAAGCAGTTATTTTTCTCAGTGAACCAACACCTCTATGAAAGCAAATTCAGGCTGTTTGGAAGGAGCAGGATGTGAGACTGCTGATGTAAACAAAACTGTTCAGGTTCAAGGACACAACTGCTGCCACCCCAAAACCTCAGCAACCCCTTTTCTCTACCCCAAATACCAGCAATAAAGTCAGTATAGTACTGCACTTCTCTGCATCTGGAAGACAAAGAGAGGCCAGGGTTTTGAATTTGTAATGGGGGTTTCTGTTACTTCTAAAGGCTATTCTTTTCTTTTCACTGCTTTCTTACCTGGTGTGCTTCTCCCATGACTCTGGCAGAGAAGAAATTTCTGAGGGACAGGGGATCCATCCTCACGAGTATACCTTTGTCACCACTGGCGAGCACACAGCAACCTGATTTCACATTGAAGATCAGTTTTTCTTCTGAGAGCAGTTGCTTGAGAAGCTGTTCTTCAAACATGAAGCCCCAGTTGACATGACTGGTTAAATCCCTCTTTTCCCTTACTTTCCTAAAGGAAAACAAAGCCACAATGAACTTCGGCACTTTGCTATGCCCCCCCCCAGCAGAAATGCTGTGGCTTATTTGCATATATGATGAACAGTTATTTCATTACTGAAAATAATGTGAACCAAAAAATTGCACCTGGCCAACAGCGTAAGACCAGCTTGCTTCCTGATGTGATTTTAAATGGCTGAGATATTAAACCACTGAAAAACGGGGTTTATAATGGAAATACTGACAGACTATTAACTATAGCGGTGCTGCTCTAATAAATGAAATAGCCTGTCGTAATCTCTAATTCATAAA
Organism: Strigops habroptila; assembly: GCF_004027225.2. Classification (NCBI taxonomy): domain Eukaryota; kingdom Metazoa; phylum Chordata; class Aves; order Psittaciformes; family Psittacidae; genus Strigops; species Strigops habroptila. Next base: position 3,450,414 of record NC_044284.2, read on the forward strand.
TATGCAAATACAAGGCAGAGGATTTGCTCCGAAGGATGTCTCTATAATTTTAACTGACCTTTACTGATACTAAATGAGCCTGTTGCTTCTGGTTTTGAGCATTACACAGAAAGTACAGGGAATCCTGCCTCTGCATTCAAGGCCCACTCCAGCTCCCATCCAGTGCCCATGGCAAAACTCTCCCTCCCTTCCAGAGGAAAAAGTCTGGCCCCAGAACCCCCAGAATGTGAGACGCCTGGCATTAAACTGACCTCTAGACTCTACTTGATTTTCATTCTGTTCTCATCTGCGTTAATTATTATTACATTAATTCTTCTGTTTGGGAGAAATTAAGCGCACATTTGCCCCACGTGTCAAAGAGTTTGACCTGCCAAAAGGCACTCACTTGTTCAGTGATAAACAGACCATCAACACAATGATATAAATGTTGAATTTTAGCCAGTTTCCTGTTCTGGACCAAATGGAGGTAAATCCACTGACTTAATATTTAATAACCTAAATGTAATTTCTTTTTTGTGCCTCACATTGCACAGTAAAGAACTGGATGGCTAGCAGTTTTGCAGATTCCCAACCCCTAATTATTTTTAGCTATTCATCCTGGTATCTGTCCATTGATGCTCAGCCAAATTGCCAGCAGGGGAGAGATCTGTCCAATCCAGGAGCTAAATGAGTCACTGAGAGTCAATCTGTTTTTTTCCCTTGCTGCTGGGATTTCCTTGGGTCCTGGCCTCTCTCTGCTCCAATCACACACACACAGCTCCAGGCGTGGGTCCTCTTTGGCTTCAGCTGCCTCCTGTCTCCCCATGTCTGCTCTGCTCACCACAGCTGTTGATGGGTTCTCTCCGGCTGGCCACAGAAGACCAATACTTCCATCACACTGCTCCTACAGCTCTTGCTCTGAAGGAAAATGAAGACATCTTGGCCTTGTTGAATTTGCTGCTGAAGTAATACATCAGGTATCTAGATGGGAAGCAAACCACACGAATAAAATGTGTCATCTGGGTTAGATACTAATTTATTTGTCTTAAGTTCTCTGGGAACAATATTTGCACTTTTTCTAGAGAACTCAGTTAAGTTCCATAGAAACTGAACACTACTCTGACTGCTGCAGCATGGAAAACAAATACGAAACAGAGAAAAAATAGACTCATCAGAAATATTAGCTGCTCAGTATTAAAACATCTGACAATGCCACAAATACAATTTATAAACAGGAACATTTTGAGCCTAACTATTCACTAAAAAGCAAATTCCTTGCTTCCTCCCTTTTAGGGTCAGGATTCAATTACACAAAAATATGCAGCAGACTTAAGGACTGCATGGAAGATTAAGATAACTGGTATTTCATGGTAAATGATTAAATTAGCTGACACAGTTTTATCCTGAACTTTGCCATTAAAAGTGACATTTTTGTGCCACGCACATTGTAGGCTGCTGGTAATCTAAACTGCCTTTCTTCTTTCAAAGACTTTAAATAGCTGAAGAACTCTTGTTCTTTACTCTATTTGCAAATGTGTGGAAAATGTATCTACATCATAACAAGAGGAGTTAAGCACAGGGCTTTTTCTCCCCCTCTTTTTTCCTATTATACAAATACCTTAAGAAAACAGCAAGGAAATTCCAAACGCTCAGATTCAGCTCTAAAACATGCCCTTTAATCAAGTCATTTATGTGACTCCACAGAGATGAGACATGCTGTCCTCCTCACGGTGAGTAAAAATAGAGAAATGACAGAAGCCTCTTACTAAAAGTTTAATTATTCCTAGTATACACTCGTAAACCACTCTATGTTTATTCCTCTTTGCTTTCAGGCTTGCTTTTTTATGATGGAAGGGAGTTATGGGAATAATTTTGACAGAGAACAGAGTTAGGACTGGAGGGCTGAAATGTTGTCAGAGCTGGTGGTTGTAGTCACTGCCCTTCAGTTAAGCTAGCTGGGAAAGATCAACTCAACTCCTCTGTGAAGATACTCCTCCTTCAAAGCAAAGTGCAGCACATGTCACTGCACACAGCAAGGCAAGGCCAGCCTGATGAGACACTTGAACCATGAGAGAAGCCTATCTAAGTACTGCACTAAGAGACCACCAGAGCTGGGTGGGAAGAAAAGCCACAGAAGCACTGCAGAAACGAAGAATGGTGGCATGACATGCAGACAGTGCATCCCTGGGAGAGGCCATGGAATGGGCTTGGGCTGGAAGACGTCTCACAGGCAATGGGAGATAAAATTCTTCAATTCTTCTTGTTGTTTGGCTTGTCCTGTAGTCAGAAAAACGGATCTTTGTCCATAAAGTTCAAAAGAAGTAGCTCTAACAATACAAAAGCACAGGGACTGCAATACTGATCCAGAACAACGGTCCAGCATGTCCAGTCTTTCACAACCATGAGCCTTACACTTGTGAAAATGATGCAATAGGAATGACAATCACTATTATTATAATAGAATAATCTACCTGAATCACAGAATGGTTGGGACACTTAATTCTCCACTCACAGGCTTTGAAAGTTGAAGCTTTATGAAGAAGTCATGCATGCGTCATATCATACTACTTATTGTGCACTGGCACAAAGATAAAAAAGGTCTCCAAACACTGACTATACAATTTGGAGGGGTAAAGATATGTCTCTGTACTTCAGCTTTTAGTAACCAAGGTCTCTGCTGAACCAGGAAGTGGAAGCTCAACAGACACCAAAGAAATTGTGGGGTTTATTTCAGCAGAGTTTGGCCCTTTATCCTTAGTGCAGACTTATCAGAGGTGTGTGCGTAACAGGAATGCTATGCAAAGTTTCCGGATTCCTTGTTAACCATAAAGAGTTGAGCAAGACTTGGGACTCTTTTTCACATCTTGGATCTTCTATCAGTTCTAATAAAGAAGAAGAAACACAGCTTTTTACACAGCGCCTTCCCCACGAGTTAAAAATGGCAGTTATACCACACTCACACAGTCACACCACTATCATAAAAGGATGCCTTACAGTGAAAAGAGTTTCATTGTTTGAGAACTCATGCAAATGCTGAACAATGAAACTCAATCTGATCATCAAAGAATCAAACCTGTATGACCATCTCACAAACCGTGTTATTCAATTAACACTTCTCAGCTCTCCTATGTAATTTCTTGGCTTTTACACACTGTGCAACAGATAGAGCTACTTTTACTTCTCTTTGTACATTTTAAACTCTGAAAACCTTTCGGAGCAGAGGTTATATGAATCATCCAGCTTTTCCAATTCCAAAATGTTTCACTGATCATTCATTATTAACTGAGTAAAATGAAGATAGCTATGATAAATGTTGATCTATCTCGAAGTATTAGAAAGGATATGAAAACATCTTGTTCATAGTACTAACTTTTAGATGACATATGAGGGTACAACCCCAGTTTTCTCACTGTCACATACAACACGGCTTTTAATAACCCAATCACTTATTATTACATTTTTCCCCTTCCTAGGAACTAATAGTTTCAGCCTGGTCTGCCATTTAGCAGAAATGCATTCCAACAACATAACCATGATAGGACGGGATGTTGGTGACAGGAAGCCTGTCCAGGTCAGAGATTAGGATCCTAACTAATGTCTAGGGTTTTTTCTGGTTCATGTATGTTCTCTTAGCAGTTCTGCATACATGTATGTCTTGATGTGAATGTTCTGGAAAGAGAATAAGAAGTCTGTGGCTGCTCTTAGATCTGGGAGTGATGTTTTCCAACACACCTCAGTAACTGGTGCTCTTTTACTACATATACTGCAATGTAACTGTACACAAAATTTGAAAACACCATGAGAAAACAGTCCTTTTCAAGTGGCTCAACACAGGAATGAAACACAACCTAGAGAGGAACCATACTAATCCACAGAAAAAGAAGGAACTGGCTCATTTTAGTGAGTCGAGATCCTGGATACATCTTGCTGCTCGTCCTTTGGCTGTCCAGACAGATGGCTTAGACTGAAGTTAGTGGGGCTGTTTGAGATGTACTCCACAATGTATTTGGGGAAAAGCCATTATACTATTTTACTCATTTAAACTGCTTTCAGTCTTACTACAGCCTCCCTCAGCTTGGGCTCTCCAGGGTCAGGCCTATGTGTAAGGGAAGCAGACAGGGACAGGAGTTGTGCAAAGCTGGTCATGGGCTTAATAAGGGCTTGATTCTGTACCAATGAAATCGACGGGAGTTTGGCTCCTGTTTGTGATGGGAGGTGGATCAACGCTTTATGCCAGCTGTTCCCTGCTGGGTAGGGATAATCCCTTTGAAACAAAATATTTAACTTGTTCTCACTCTGTTGTTGTAAGAAGGCTTCCCGTGATAATGCTTTCATGAGAATGAATAGGTGTGTCTCATTTTTGCTTCCAAATACCCCCGTTCTTGTAGGATGTATTTGCTGATCCTAAACTGAACAAAAAACCCCCAACAAACCCAAACAAAAGGTGTTTTCCAAAGAGAGGAATCTGCTATTAACCATGTGGGTTTACAGAAAACACCACAGCAATGAGTTACAGTGTGGATCATCTGCTTGTTCTGCTGGCCATGACAGCACTTCTTGCCATTTCCTCAGCCAGAAGATGCAGTAAAGGGGCACGTTAATTCAAACAGCTACAACGGAGGTGAGATCCCACGGTCAGAAGTAAAATGCTGAGGTCTCAGCAGGCAAACAGGATGATAGAAAACATAACCTGCCAACAGTCATGAAGGGAGTAATGAAGAACAGAGCGTGGGAACGGTATCAGAGAGACAGGAGCCAAGGGAGGACAGTATTAACAATAAAATCAGATATGTGTGTCCTGCAGTCTGGATCCAAGTACAGCATTTAGTCTCACTTGCTGCTCCTGTGTTTCGGTTTTACGTTTTGCAGGGAAAATGAGGTTCTGAAAGATGGCTGAAGCTGCCCAGGATGCTCTACACGTCACCAGCACACTGTGGCTACTTCTAACCCCTGCATGTATTAGTCAAGTTCAAAAACAGTGTGAAAGTTGGGCCCGTTTACCCCAGCTTTCAGTTCGGTTCACTCCCTCTCGCCCCTCTGGCTCAGCTCCATTTGGCTAACAGACCTGGAACATAAAGTCTGCTAAGTTTTATAAAGCAATTATTTAATTTAAAGAGTCTCTTCCATTGCATTCTAATGAGATTTCCATAAAATACAGAGTCCTTCACATCCTCTTGGGAACTTCTGTTCACTCCATAAACAAGGACACGTTTTGAAAAGCTCTAGAAGATTTCAAGGGAGGAAACTTGCAGAGACAGAGCTGTTTGGTCTGGCAACCGGGAACTGAGCTTTCTGTAGAGTTACATCCCCCAGAAGCAGGAACGTATGGAATCGTTTGAGCTTAAGAGGCTGTGACATCTTTATAGAAGGGAAGGAGGGACTGAGAGATGCAGCGACAGAGCTGGGAGCTGCATTTGGCTGGCTGTTCCACGGAGCATTCTCCTTATAGAGTTTTATGGTTCTCCTAGTCCTAACATTAAACACTTGACCTTTTTGTCAAACACTATTTTAGATTTTTAGGTTGGATGATTAGTTACTAAATATACCATCTGTAGTAAATAGGAAACTGTGTAGTCTGATGCTTCACTCTCAGACCTTTCAGGTATTGCTCCTTTGGCATTTAACGTTAGAACACTGAGCACCCTTATATTAACCTAAGTCATTTAGTAAGCAAGAAGTGCACAGCATTTTCACACAAGGCATAGGGATTTCTGAGCTAGCACTACTTAGAACAGGGATTTCTCCTTTCCCTTGCCTTCCCCTGCTAAACTGGTAGCTTTAAGGAGAATGCTGTAAACATTATGAAGCCAAGTATAAGCAGGAGCCAGCTCCTGCCAAACAATACAACTTAGTCTACTGCCTACAAATAAGTGCATTTACCTTTTAAAGTTTGGTAAAGCAGCACTTTGCAAAAGACTCTGCCCTGTGCCTCTCTCCGCAATGAACTCTTCCATTCATACTTTCCCCTCCTCCTTTCCTCTGTACGCAGAGTACAATGTTGGAAGCAGAATTAATCATTTGCTTTTCCACTTCTCCCTCCCAGCACCTTTGTACCTCCGTTTGGGAAACCAATGCTGTAAACTTAACTCCTCCCTCCCATAAATCCCACCTCAAATATTTGGATTTAAAGGTATGTGGTTACAGACAGCATGACCCTGAACTTGCAAATATTTCTAATAGTTTTGGAAGACAAAAAAAGATCAAAATTCTTCCTGGAACTTGAAATGGTTTTAAGAGAAATGGAACAAAACGCTAGTGCAGAAACATCTATCACTCTTAGAGGACAAGCTGCCTTATTAGTAAACACTATGGAGCGTATTTAGAAGAGGATCCCATGAAGTCCATGTAACATATTTATAGTGTGCTAATTCAGCTTGAACACAGGGAGGTTTGAGATCCGGGTAACTGACTCCTCACTACCAGCAAGTGACAGAACTGCTTTATTTTTTAGCACACTGGATCTGGTTCTGATCTCAGTCCTGAAATATAAGACTGGTACAGCTTCAGTCATTTCAGGAGAATCATTCCTGTCTGATACTAAGGTTACAGCTGGCCTATTAGATTTAATAAAACCAGCTGCTCTAAATCCTAGCATAAATTTCCTCTTTGTTATTACAGGATGGCACTTGTTATCCAAGCAAAACCCGAGGCCTCACCCGTTCACGTGAGCAGTGGATGAACAGACACGACTGCAGGATGGGCCTCAAATTCACAGAGTTGTGATTCTATTTTCTTTGATTATGCACCAGTGTGATGGAGGCAGCCTGTGCTCAAAGCAGATAACCCTACTCTTCTTCCTGCAGTTTACCATCGTAGGAATTAAAATGGGTATGTTTGAGAATGACAAGAATTAGGAAAAAACACTTAAAAGCCCAGCTCTCCTAAAAATCACACAGTGTCCGAATGGTTAATGAACAATGAATCTTAGCTAGGAGTACCACCATGCTCCTCGGACTCTTATACACTTTTATCTTTAATAATAATAATAAGATATTACTGAAGCTGGAGACACTCCACTGCAGTTAAAGCATGGTTATTTAGCAAACAATTACTTCCAAAATAAACTGCTGAAAACCTGCTGTGCTCCAGCATCTGCCAAATTGAGTTCCTCCTGTCTCCCCTCTTTCCAGATGCCCTCGATGTTGCTTACTTTACCTCTTGGCACACTCCAGTGCAGTGACACGTGATGAGGTGAGGCTTAGGGCAGTTCCTAGTCATTGCTTCCAGAACTGGAAAGAGCTGGGACTCCTCTGCAGCCCTGAACAAGAGCAACCTGCAATGGAGGAGCTGCAGCAGCCCAGAATTTGCTCCCCAGGCATCATACAGATACTTGCTGATCCCACAAAGCCATAGAACAAGAAAGCCTGGTTGCAGGCATGGCAATCCTACCTGTCAGGTGTTTCATTATAGAAGTGTGTGCTGGAAGACTTGGACATTCATTCCTTGATTACGAGATGCGTCTCTGCAGCACAGGGCAACATTGAGAAAGCTTTTCTGGCCTGATCACACAAACCAGCACATTCCTTTTAACCCAGTGCTCTGCTCCCAGCTGCTACACCCAACTCATTGAACCCACCCTGCTTCAGCTACCTTTATACCTCAAAGAAGTTTACATGTACCCTATCTGGAGATCTAAACTTCAGAAATCTACAGGCAAACTGGTAATTGATTCAAGTGCTCTTTATATACGCATCTTGACGTAAGTATAGTCAGTCTTTGGCCATGTTCAGCTCCCATATAAGCCCAAGAAGTAAAATCACTGCCACTGGACATCTGGGTCCACTGGCTTTGCTACATCACCAAACCTTCTTGCTAAAGAATTCTAATTCGATGTCATTGCAGTATTGCCTTGACCCTTGAAGTCCATGGAGCTCTTCCAGAACTACATGAGTGCAGAGCAGAGCAAGAATGTTAAAACTGTCAGGATGCTGGTGCTTAAAAGAGAGAGCTGTATTTGCTGAAGGCCTCTGTAATGCTCCGGACTGAAGATAAAAGAGCATTATATGCATAAGACAGTTTCAAATCATGGTAAAATTTGCCATCTTACCCACTTATGCCCTTACGTTTCTAGTCTGTATGGCTTATCAGAGGACTCCTGGAGTAGCATTTCACGTGCAGAAATTCCACTAGCTGTATCCATGAAAAGCCACTTCTAAACCAATGCTACATCAATGAGATTTTCCCAAATAGGTAAAAGGGAAATAATGGAAGTTAAACACAAAGTCCATAGCAGGAAGTCAGCAGCAGAGCTACAAAGAGTATGCCAAGGGCCCTGGCACCTAGATGCAGCAGGCCTGACCTTGACAACTCCCCCTGCTGAAAACTACTCTAATTATTTAGCTGTCAATCACAAAGCAGGACATAAAGGTTTTCTCAGCAGTTAGTGGACATTAGCCAGTTATCTGTAGAAAATCATGTAATTCATTCTCAGAATTGGAATTAGGAAACAACTGGATTTCCCAAGTACTTCAAAGCATAGCATGACTACCCTCCCCCTCCTTTTATCTGAAGGACTGTGTTTCTCAGTGCACCCAACAACATCAACTGACTCCCACAAGTACCTCAATACCAAAATCTCTCTCCTGACAGTGAGGGAACTATTGCACATTTACAATTGACTCTGAGGAGAAATCAAAATCCAGATTCCATCTCTAGAAGACCATTTCCCAGTTACACCATTTCAGGTTTGGTTCTTACACTGCATGGTTTTCAAGCACAATTTATCAATTGTGATATATTTTATAACATCCCATAGTCAATCAGGCTTGTGGATGTTTGCCCTCTTCAATATTTCCCAAGGAGTTTAAATAGTTTTAGTTGGTATGGAATAAATACACAGAGATAGCTGATATAAATCATTATGGCCTTTGGCCAAAACATGGGTTTAAGTGTAGGCTTGTTTTCCTACGGCTAACCATTTTTTTTCCATTACATCCAGCAGAAAGCATAACACAGGCTACGTTTGCAGAGAAGCAGTTTCCTTATAAATCAGGCTAAAACACAGTGGTTTGGTTTCCTCAAGTAGGATCTTCAGGTCTGCACTGCAACCAGGCATGTCCCAGGCACCATCTGCCTGCCTGTGCAAATGTCAGCACAGTCACTGCACTGTAGCCAGGACATCTTGGGAAAAGAGTTAGTCATGCTCAGAAAGTCTAATCTCCTTCGTCACAAAGTTCTAATGATAACTGTAATGGGTCCATAGCTCCGAAAAATGAGAACATACATATATAAGGATGGCAAATCGACACATGGGAAGTGTAAGGTGTTATAAATATAGTTGCTGGCATTAACACAATGTGTTGTATTCTGAAAAGCAAAGCATAGCAAATATGTCTCTTTAAAAAACAAAAGCAAAAACTTTGCCTTCACCCACTGATGCTTCTAAGCTATTTATGCTCAGGCCAGCTCGTGTCAGCTCGTCACAAGCTGTGTGTTTTCATTGCAATCTACTGCCCAGCATCACTCCAGCTCAGCTGGCATTTGTGTTATGAGAAAACAAGATGGATTTCACTAATTTGCTTCACTCTACCCTACATCAATTCCTGTACATAGAAGCCCCTTTCTCTTTGTAACGCTGGTGGGATGGTAGTGGTGGGCCAAGAACGCTTCACTCATCCAGCTCCTCCTCTGCTTAGGCACCTGTCAGCCCTGGTGTTTTTGGTGTAAGATGCACCATTCCTCAGGCTGGAACGTTTCACGGGAATGGTTTCTGTCTCACCCACCAAATACCACAGCAGGGAAGGGAGGAAGGTCAGATGGATGTACTAATAGAGCTCTGCTTTGAAAAGTCTTCCAGTGGTGCATGTGGGGCCCCCAGGACACCCTCGCCACAGTTATGTTGAAATGGCTGAAGAAGGTGAGCTAACCAGATTCTGGAGTGCTTATTTTACTTCTATTATTACAGCTGAGGCACGTGACAGGCACATATAGTCATTTCAATGTGGTTTTCTCATCACTGATGACAGGAAAGAAAGAATGCAAAACCTGAACAAACCAATGATAAGGTTTTGAAATAAGCAGCAAAGGCTTTTCAAGACTAGATACCATATAAATCACTATGAGCAAATCTGTATACCAACCAAAGATGTATACCAACAATATATTCCAAATAAATGGCTGGGCATTTAAGCTAAATCTTGTTTGGCACAGTGCAGGTTGGAGTTCCAGATGGATGTAAGCCTGGGGGGGGGGGGAAGACACGTCTGCCTACAGAGTAATTGTTAATATTGAAGTGAGATTTTGTATCTTCTCCCCCATCCTGCATCTTTACCAATGGGTTCTACCCTCCCTTTTTCACACTGGGGTTACATCACTTCACCTGTTACTTCCACTGGATGACTAAACCAACTAAGCAAGTACCTGTTTGTTCCCCTAATCTATTAGGGCAGGTCTTGTTGTGAGATCTCTGCAGATGATCAGCTGTGCTGAATGTTCTCACTCTTCAGCTCTCAGGACTAAAATCCCTAAACTACATATACATTTACTCTTCTGGTTAATAGTCAGATTATACATTCTGATTAGCGAGGTTAGCAATTGTACAGGAAAGGTGAGAAATTTCTGTCATGACACAGTTACACGACTCCATACAGACCTACATACATACACATACATTCTTTAATATGTTATTTTAACTTAATATTGCTAATTCTCCCTGTGCTTTGACACTGCATCTGAGTCAGACCAGAGTCCAGACATGATGTCTGCTTCCTGTTTGCCGTTACACATTGCTGCTGTGGCAAAATGGCTGACGAGGAAGAAGAAAGCCTTTGAAGTATTCTGATAATCTCTGTCAAGAAGATCCCAGAAGCACGGATAAATGATTCTTCTTTCCCAGCCTTGCAACTTAAGAGTACCAAAGGGTTCACTGCTGTCACCCTTCTTATTCAAAACCCATCTGAAACCACTAGAGCATATTGTGAAATGGCATAGGCTACAATGTCATCAATATCCTGATGACACCAAGCTCTACGTCTCCTTTTCATTGAAGCCATATGTTACAGCTTCCTTGTGTCTGGCAGAGATAAGACATGGATGAAAGCCAGTTGGCTGAGCTTCCTCTTGATAAGATGAAGGTAGTGTATGGGTTTGGCAAGGGAAAAGTGTTTTGAGTTGACAAAAATCTGCTTTCAAAGTTGAGGGAGATTCCCATTGTCAAAATGCACAAGGGATTTACCGCCTCCTACCTCATCCTACAGTCCCAGCTACAAAAGTGACCCAAATCCATTTGTCCCTTGCTAGACTATACTCGCTAGGCGCTCACAGAGTTTCAGTGCCCAGCCTGTTGTTGGCCAGGCTCACAAGGTTAATGCAGACCCTACTATGTCTTTGTCATTACTTTCGGATGTTGTTTAGCTTATTCATAAAGATGTCCAGTGACAAAGACTCTACCCCTTCCCTAACTACTGCACTATGCCACCAGACTCCTAGCAGAATACCAAGTATTTCTCAATGATTAACTGACATCTTCCTTACTGCAACTGAAGCCTATTGGTACTTATGTTCCCCCAGGAACATAAGAAAGGATTATTCTCCTTTTCTTTGGAGTTGTGTTTCTCATGTAGTTGAAAACCTACATTATCTTCTTTAAGACTCCTCTTGTTTAGGTTAGAAACCCCTGGATCATTCAATCTTTCCTCACAGATCAATTCTTTTTTTAGAGCTCTGATTATTATTTTTGATCTCTTCTCCAGCTGGACTGTATTTCTTGAAATGCAAGCCCCAAAAGGAGGTCACAGTAAATCAAGTGACTTTTTAAGATTCTATTAGATATAGATAGGCAGCAGCACTGTTTCTGCTCGAGGCCCTTCTGGCATATTTACTGGGTGGAGGATCGTTGCTTGCTATCTCTTCTGCAATATGATAGTATGCAGCTCAGCAGCACTCAGCCCCCCCTCCCAAAATTACTCTTACATAGCACAAAGACACACAGGTCAACACAAACGAAATAAATTCTACTCTCATTTTCTAAATTCACAGAAACATTTTGGGTAACGTCAGGTTTCTCTAAGATGTCCATCCTTTCTGCCTACAATTCAGAGTTCTCCTCTTAATTGTTGAGCCTCTCCCCCATCACATCAGCTTTCTTTGACCTTACTTAGTCCCACCATTAAGTGGAATCTTTCTGCTATAAAGCATTCTGTCCTGATCCTCTCTCGTGTCCAAAGCTGCTGATTCTTCCAAAAGCTTGAGTCCTTATTGCTCCTTTCAAAGCCTTTCCTTGGTCCTTGCAGAATTTTCCACTCTCCACTCCCCTTTACCCCCCAAATGGAGAAGCAGGAGGAATTAATGTTCTCAGCCCATTTGACTAGATGATCATCGAGGTTAATAATCCACCACTGTCCCTTGGCTGGCTGGCATGGGACACAGTCCTGTCGGTTCTGCAATGCAGCCTTTCCACGAGCCCAGCTAGAAGCCATAAACCGGATACAGCCACACGTATCCACCAGCCACCACAAGATCGCCCTTAGTCATGTTGTGCTGGCGAGGGAAATGGGTTCATCCCTTTCAGAAGCATACTTCATCATTTGCATATGCCTCTTGTCTCTTATTTCCACAGTGCTACAGTGCCACTGCGGGACTATTCTGGAAGCACAGAGCGCGCTTTCTTAGCGGCTTTGACTAATACAGGATAAGGCTGTTACTCTATTGCAGGGCAGAGAAGAATAAATTAAAAAGGACAAATTCCATGTGTTCTCCATACTTTGCATGAGCTGCCAAAAACATGCTGGCCTGAGCACACTGATGCCTGGCTTTCTTCAAGGAAAGCGAATCAGGGACATATTCTCTAATTTGGGCAAAGTAGGTCTGTAGGCAGAGCGCTGCACCTCTTGGCAAGACCCACCACCGTGGCCAAGGGCGAGAGTCAGAAACTCTTTGGCAAGCAAGTAAAAGGAAGAGCATATTCGATGCAGTTTATACAAGAACAAGGAGGATGATCAAACAAGAGCCACTCTGGTCACTTCTTAATTACCTTATCTGCTGAAGAGACAGGCAATATTCATGCAAATTACACAGTCTCCATGTAGCACAAGGAAGTTACTGTTCTTCCTCCCTCTCCCTCGATGAAATTTATGATTCTGCAATTTATTAAATCCTTTGCTCACATGTGGAAATAAAGAAAAAAGAATAAGCTCCACGACACCCTCAGAGGAGCACAAGAGGCAGGCAGCTGATGCAAACAGCATGCCAGGCTTTCCTGCAGGAACTCCGAGTATTAAAAAGGGGAAGCAGATACTTTAGACAAATTCCTGATCATGCTGGTGTTCAGGTTAGGCTGCCCACGGAGAGAACTCATGTGTTCTCGACTCATTACTGGGGATTTTTGGTGGCTGTGGTTCCATTCATGAAGCAGTTACCCAGATCTGTATCATGAACAGCCAAGATCTCATGTCTTTCTGATTCAGTTTAAGGGGAATGCTGTGGAGCCCTCATGTTTCATGCCTTGGAACTACAAACTCTGCAGTGACCATCTTCGTACTTAACATACAAATGCATTTAGTATAAACAATAGCCCTGAAGAACTGCAAGCTTTATGACCTGCACATTGGACTCTTTTTCAGTGTTTTAGGGAAAAAAAAAAAAAGCATGTAAATATATTTCTGTAAAAATAGAAACCTCTGGTTAAAAAAGAAATAACAACAGTTGCACACTCAAGGGGAAAGGGCAGTATGGCTAAGTGCAAAGAACAGCTGTGGTATATGTAATGTTACAGTTATTTTTCTGTGCTTCCTCTAGGATGAACCAAAGACCTTGTTTTGCTGGCTGCTGAATGCCCTAAAGTCCCATTACACGTCTCAGGAAAGGACCTTAATGGTTTTATTGGGACCCATATCTGCACATATAACATGGCCTTTGAAGATGAAAGGATTTTTTTTTAACTCTGCTTCCATTTGTTGCCTCTTGGTTGACATGTTCCTATATGGACACTCAATCCCCAGATATCTGTTGCCTAATCAGGGACATCAATAACATCCTCAATGGGAAAACTCTGGAACATCTATGAAAGTCAGAAGTGTGAGGAATAGATCTCAGATGATGCAGATGCGGTCATTGCTGTATGATCAGATAAGCAACATTGCAAGTTCATTTTTGTATGCTAAATAAAATAAAAATGTCAATATTTACACATAACCTTCAAGGCTCTTACATTTGCAGCTCTTTAGTATTCAGTGCAGACCACATTTTCTTTAGTCCGTTACCAACAGCTTGGAAATTTAGTTAGAGGATGCAACCCAAATGTTCCTCCAAATGTTGTTTCCAAATGGTCATCTTGAAAAATGCTGTTTAAAAGGATGAAACCTTTATGTGAAGATATAAGAGCCCATGCACAGAGCAATATAAACTGCAGGGAAATCATCTGGAGATTAAAACCACTAATGATAAAGATATTACCGTTAGGCATAGTTTAATTTGTTGGTAACTAAATCACCAGAGGCTTTTTACAGGCTGCTTGGAACCTGACTATTGTGTACTGCACATTCAACCTCTAAGTGTACAGTGACACAAACAAATAAAAGCCATCATAACAGTTGAAATGTAGTTAGAGACACAATTGAGAACATCTGTATTGTAAGCAGAAATAAATTAGAAATACTGAAGTGTTTTGTAGCTGTGAAACTGAGGGATAAAAAAATAACCTACAGCACCTGGATTAAGCAGTTATAAATAATGTATAAAGGAAAAATCTCATTACCCCCTGTGTAAACTCCCCCCCAATGAAATATATTTTATGAATGTTGCATCACAGTAATAAATGCAGCATTTGTTTTCCCCATAAACTTTCCATTTCATGACTATAAGATAGTTTGGATTTGGAAATAATGGCCAGCGAATGTACTGTTTGCAGGATTAGTTTCCCTCAACAAGCAGCTTTGAACTGACCTTCAGTTTTTTGGGCTAAAGAGCAGAGACTTACATAGGCTTAGCACAACTCATCTTTGTGCCTACAAAGCTGTGGCGGTGTTGTACTCTGCTTGCAAGAGAACCAGACTATACCAACAAATCCAGCAGCACCACTAGAGAGTATTTAGACTCTGAGCCTTCAATGTTCCAATTGCCTGTTATCATGGAGGATTTGATGAGATTATACTAGGTAAAGACTATACATGAATGGGGAAAGTCTTCCCTTTGTAAAAAGCCGGGTCTTATAGCAGAATGCTGCACGCTGCGGGATACATAGTTTCTATTTACACTAAAAAGAGCAGGAATGCTTCCTTTCAAGTTTCCAGGTTTTCTTTACAAATATTCTCAGTTTTGTGTAAAGATGCCACGCCTGATTCCTCTCTTGTGTTAGCTTTACACCGTCAGCTTTCCTGAAGTACTCAACAGATTCATTCCAGATTTAGGCAGCCTTACTGTCAAATTGCACCATTGGTTTTCTGTTGAAGATACGTTAATTTCTCATGTACCAAAAAGAGTCAGCTTCCTGATGATCCAGGGTAGCGATCACTGATCCCCTTGGGAGACTCTCTGAATGATCTGTACACCTGATACACGATCACCAAGCCACAGCATGGTGAAACAGGGGTGAGAATGGGGATGGGAGGCTACAAAGGAAGTCAGCATCTAGAGTCAAATTGAAACCTAACAGATTGCAAATTAAAAGGATAAGAACTTCCCACTGGCTGAGAGAGATAAAATGTCACAAACATAAAGACATTACAAAGTCAGGTTTGAGTCTGGGGTGCTTTCCCTTTATGATTAATGATTGGGCTCAACCAGGATGGGAAAGGCAAAGCAAAGCTCCTCTTGAACTAGTTTAAAAATGCCACAGCTGAAGGAAAAAATGTAGGAACATCAATTTAAAAAAAAAAAATAACCAAACAAAACCCCCTCTACTAAAATGTAAAGGTCAGGAAAGATTTGGGTGTTTTTAAATGCTGTCTTGAAGAAATTTCATAAAGGTTAAGATGTCATGTAGTTTCAGAGTTATGGGCACTGAAGGGGGGTCCTTGAGTGCCAGCTATTCCTCGGGCCACTCGGTGACTGTGAGCTGCAATGACAGTGGACAGCGGGAGGCTGGCAGATCACAAGCTATCACTGTGCCACTGGGGCAAACCCGTGTCTTACTCCCCAAAGAATGAAGAGCTGTGCGAATATTTCAGCATCGGAGATTCAGACAGTGGATAAAATACAAAAACATGCCTTAAATAACATAACAAGGGTCTAATTTAAATTGCCCAGAGCAAACACATTGAGTGTTCTGGCTCTTCTACTCAGTCCACTGTGCTGGGGAGGAGCAGGAGGCATGGTAGGGATGTTATTCAGTGCCCTAGGAGTTCTCCTTCGTGGCTTGAGATCCCTGAGGGCACACAGGCAGGCAGGGCAGAACAGGAGCTGCAACACAGGTCTTACAGATGAGAGCAGGGAAGCCAACACGGCTGTGGAAGGGTTTGGAGGGTGAGTTTTCCTTCGCCTGCGCTCTGCTATGCCCACTTGGCAGCCGGGCTCCCTCCTCCTGCGGCTCCCATGCCCTGTTCCCATTGAGCACTGCCCTGGCCCTCCTCCCTCGTTCCTGGTTCCCCCTCTCTCCTCTGGTATTTAGCTCCCTCATACAGCATTGCTGTTTCATATGGACCAGAGGCACTGAAAATAACAGACTTTGTGCCTTGATTTCTTTGCCCCACTCTCATCTTTGTGACTTTCAGACTTGAGCCTGTACACCTGGAGTAAAGGGCTACCTTTCTCTGCTTCAAATATTCCCCCCCACCTCCTCTTTGGATCCTCTGGAAGTCCATTTTACCTTACTTTCCACTTCTGGCATGCTGGCTAGCCAAGTGATCCTGGATGTTCTTTCAGAGCAACTTGAGGAGGGAAAGACCAATGATGTCTGCCCAGGGACTGCTACCCAAAGCTCACACACAGGGACCGTGGATGCAGGGAAAGCAGAGGACCCACCACTGCCTCTCGGCAAATGAAATCTATTTCAACATGACATGAATTTCACTTGTAGACAAAAGGTGAACTAGGAAAAGGTGAACTATTTGCTTTAAATGACCGAACAAATGCTACACAGAGACCATGAAGTAACACAGAAGAAAATCTTAGAAAACCTATACCAGTTCTAGACAAATGTTACAAGAAAGGTAAAGTTCCACAAATGTCAAGTATTTCATAAACAGAAATAAACGTCTGGTATTATCAAAATATGAACAAACCCCTTTTTCATTATAAATAGGGATTTTTCTAATTGGACATGTATGAATAAAATGACCTTAAGTTATGTTAGCCTTTGCTTCTCCTTTTGCTCATTTTTCTCCTATACCATATCCATCTGTTGTACCCTGCAAGCTCCTGTGACAGCCACGACGACGTCTGATCCTCAGCCCTTCTCTCTGGCAGCTTTGCACTGCTCAAGAGAAGAGCAGAAGGAAAACCAGGTCTGTTGCCCTGAGGACTCCTTGGGTTGTGAGATCTTGCTCAAAAATCTCTTGCCCCTGCAAAGGCAATATAGCAAAGACAGGACAAGACACAGCTTCAGAAACCTGAATGCCAACCCGAGGATGGCAAGAGGAGAAAAGCAGCCTAACTTTGTTTTCCCAGCCCTTCCTCGGTCGGATACTATGTGTAGTAAGGTATGGCTGTGGTTATGTGTAGCAGAGGATACCACAGGCCTGACCGCTTGCTTCTTTTACGCTCTGAAGAGTGTCATGCAGAATTAGTGCTGTATATATAGTTACTAAAATAATAATAATGGCACCAAAACTTCCCCTGGTGTTGCATTTCTGTTTCCTTGGTTTACAAAACTGCCTGCCTGGTTCCTCTAAAACATCCTCTAAAAGTTGCTGTTTTTTTCTGCCAATCTAATATATACAGTTCTTCATCTGAAAAGCTGAAATGCTCTGCTTTAGGTAGCAAAACGAGATGTTAGTCCACTAAGTGCTAGAAACAGCAGCAATGAAATTAACAATAACTAATCTTCACAGAAAATAAATGTACTTTTATTATTCTTGGAGACAACTGAAAAATCGCATAGTTGAAATGATTTCTCACTCAGTGAACAAATCCATTTTCTGTTGTGAGATGTCTCCCGTGTACATCTGGGTGGTAGAAGACAGAAAACCCCGGCTCACGTGCGCAGGCAAAGCAACTCACACATCATGTCCCCTTGTCCTCAGCCTCTACGCACACACTGTGCATCCTCAGAGCCTCCTGGCCACTGCCTCACCTAAGTCTACTTTTATTTATAGTCTCTCTCAGTAAATAAAAGGTATTTGAACACATTTATCTCTCGCTTAACTCTCTCACGCACAAATGTATATCCATGCATATGAATGCCCGCACACACAAAACATTCACCCCTACCTTATTCTTGGGTTTAGTGTCAAAATGACACTGAAATACATTATTAGGGCATATTTTTCTATCTGAAACTGGCTAGATTTTTCCCTAACAGCTGCACTCAAGATTTTAATTAAATAATACCAGTTGTGCCTTGTTTAACTAAGCCAGCACATCTTCCTTATGGTCGGCTATATTCATTTCATTTCATTTCATTTCTTTTTCTTCTTTAATGAATAGGTTTGTATTTTGATCTGTAGCTCTCCACAGCCAGGAAAACCTTCAAGTCAGTGTAACATTACACAGGCTTTTTTTTGTTGCCAGGGCAAATCTTGGCCACATTTTTTAGCAGACTTAATTTAAGCCAACAAACTTGTCCCTGGAAAACAAATCCAGGGGTAGTCAAACTCCTTGTGCCTTCGATTTGCTGCTGCAAACCTACAGGCAACAAGGTGAAGGCCACCTTCCTATGCACATTCCCCTTAGCCTATGAAGAGCAATTAGCCTTTGGAGTTGCCACCTCGGCTGCTGGTGCTATTTAATCAAAGAGGGGTTTGTGAGTATCTACAGTGTTTGGGTACAGTGATGAGTTAGTAATGGATCCCTCACCCACTCAGAAGCTCAGTATCTGCAAAACACTCTATAAAGAATCAAGAATAAATGTGTATTATCATCTTCGATATCCCTGAATGACACCTGGAAAGGTCACTTGAAAGATAATGGGAGGCTGAGAAACTCTTTCCTTTTGGTAGATATTTTAATATCTGGTAGTTTGCTTTTACTTCATGCCTTTTACCTGGAGCTGTTACATACCAACAGGTACCTGCAAGAGCAGCCATACCTTAGCCTGTACCTTTAAGACAAATAAAATACATACATTTGCAGCCACAGGGAAGAATTCTGCCATTTCTGAAAGAGCTGTGAAGATTTTCTCAGCCATTGCACCATTTGTCTCTATGATACTATGCTTCCTGTGCCATGTACAGTACAACCTATCTGTCATCAAAGTCAATCTCAACAGCTGCTTGACATGGCCCTAATCAAGACAGATACAAACCCCAGTAACAAAGGTATTGCTGCCCCCAAAGCAGAGTTGACACAATTGGCTGGTATGTTTATTTAAATGGCTCATATCTATCCTGTTAGCACATTCCAAATCAAAGTCCACACTGTTTATTTTAAAGTGAATTTTGGTTTCCCGCTCTCCTTTGTTTATGAATGTCTGTGTTTCTGACAGTTGACAAAGGGCATGCTGAAGATTTACAGTATCCACAGCTGGTTGTGTGGTGCAGTGGGGCTTTCCCCACATAATTCTGTTCTATGTGCCTCCGTCAGAGAGAAAACTCCCCATTGAGAGCTGAGTCCTGCAGCGAGTCCTGCTTGCCCTGCCCTGGTATTGTTTCTCCTTTCACTGTGGGGAACTTGCTGTATGCCAAAGCCTAGCAAAAGTGACCCTGGGAGAACCTGAAGCCCTTCCTCAGATAGAGAACATGGGATCAGAGGCGGTACTGGCTTCGGTGTGCTCCACACCCAGCCCAACAGCACAGTTTCTGTGCCCATTGACTCAGACACCAGGCAAAATGGTTGCATAGCTTCAAGTGAGAGAAAAATCTGCTGTACCATATAGGCTCTGTTTGTTTATACCAGAGTAATTCCACTGCCTTGTTACTACTGTGACTCTGATGAGAGTCAGCTTAGAGACTCCTGCTTTTGCAAGTCCAAATCCTATCTGCTTCACAGGATGCTCTCTTGCACACCAACTGGAATGGAGCAAGGATAGATGGAACAGAGTCCCTGAACTGAAATACCCAGAATCTTTGGGTCCAGACTAAAAATTTATCATTTTTGGCCATCTTCGGTCAGTATGCTTCACTATTTCCTAATAGTGGCATGACATGGTGATCTATGCTGTCCAACAACTTCACATTTTTCCTATATCATTAGAAACTTGGTGCTTGAAACCCTGGTGAGATGGCTAAGGCTAAGGCAGCATCATATTCTCTTTCAACTACACACATCCCAAGAGGGAAAGCTACACATTTGCAATGGTTATACATCATATCACATCACCTTTCAGTTCACAGAAATCCTCACTAAGACTATCAGCTCCAAGGTGGAGAAATACCCAAGTGAGCTACCTTCAGGTGAGAACCACACAGAGTCTCCTGTTGTAATTCTTGACTATTCCCAAGCACCTATGGTTAAAATATGCTCAGGCATGTGTCAGGTGCTTTAGTAACTTACAGCTCTCAGTAAATACGCTTCATGTTCTTTGCCTTTACACTGCAAAATGTTCACTTATAGCTCTAATAAACAGTAGCATGGGACAAAGAGACACTTGTTAGTCGTATGACCTGACATAAGGTAAGGAAAAAATAGAAAGACCCCTGCAAAACAGCCCCACGGAGAACAAAAGAAATCTGCCAAGAGAAAACATGACACACGTACTTTATACATGTTTAATTTCTGTTGTTTTGGTTGGAAAACAGCTGCAGGTGTCCTCTAATTATATCACCATTTTCACAAATATCAACTGTCATATTTAATTTGTTACATTTACCACCCAGCCTCCTCAAACAGCACACTTCTTTCATTATGCATTTAGTGCCAGAGTTTCTAACATTCAAGCTAACTTTCAAGCTAGTCAATTAATGCATTATTTACAAGTGAAATGTTATTAAAAACAGATTCTTAATTTACTAATGATTTAGCAGACCCCAGGCAGTATTCCAATTTGTTTTTATTGAAATTGGAAGAACACTTAGAACAAAGGGGAAAGTAATGTCAAGGATATTTTGGCCTATTCATCTGTGCTGTACTTTCTGTGGTATTATGTCTACCCCTACATCGTCCCTCCCTGTTTTATATTGTATTTTTAATACATAACCTAACCAGTTGCAGCATGATTGAGGGGAAAGGTCTATGAAAAATGAAAAACAGCACAAACACTATTGTGAGTTTTGTTTTTTAAAAGCACCAGGCAGTCTGGAATGACTCAATACACATGTTCACCATACAATACAGCGTATTTTGATTTACAGCACTGTTCTAGCAGCACAGCAGGTTAAGAAGGTT
The DNA here is from genome assembly GCF_004027225.2 of Strigops habroptila. Taxonomy (NCBI): domain Eukaryota; kingdom Metazoa; phylum Chordata; class Aves; order Psittaciformes; family Psittacidae; genus Strigops; species Strigops habroptila. The sequence continues at coordinate 3,471,747 of NC_044284.2, forward strand.
AGAAGTCAAGGGAAATTAAATGTTATTAGCATTCCACCATTGTTGTGCTGTACAAAAGTGAGTATGTAACTTTTCAAATGCTTTTTTAAACTCAAATTTGTTTCTGAGGCTTTTAGCTTGTCAGAAACTTTTACGAGCACGTGTGTGCTGCTTTGTCCTTCCCGTTTTTTTGCTCCTTTTCCTCTCCTATCTGTGCCTGTTCAGGATGTTCATTAAAGGCTAATCCCACTCCTATCTTCTCTCTTTGCCAACCTGCCACTACCTACAGTAACGGTGTTGCCATTAAAATGTTTACATTCACTGTTTAGGGCCACTTAATGCAGGAAATATCTGTGATTCAGTGGCAGTACTAATCAGTTGCAAACACTAAGCATTAACATTGGAACGGTGACCGGGATAGCTTTAAGATACTGATAGCTTTAAGATACTTCTTTGCGTTTGTTTTCATGTGGGAATAAATGAAACCAAAGCAGGAATTCATGATCAGGTGTGTGTTTTACTCCCACAGGATGGTTTACCAACCACAGATATGCCCAAACCACACACCTTCAGTTTGGCTTTAATGGCAAGGTGGGGGATGCTTGGTTCAGGGCTCTGGCACTCCCATGTATGTGAACACCTAGCTCAGACCCAGATATGGACCATCTGCACTGGGAGGTCTACCTGTGGGTAAGGAGGCTGGGGCAGGGAATGTCTAATTCCCTGGCATAGTAGCTCCAGCAATCTTGGTGAGGCTAATGAAGAGGCTAATGAGTATTTTCAGAGAGTGGATAGGGCCTCAAGTCTGGTTGTTTCTACACACATAAAGGCTGCATCAGAAGAAACTTTGAATCTGTGGGCAAAATACTACCACACCTAGCTAAATGAGAGCCAACACAGATAGGTCTACACCACTACTACCTCTCTTAAAGAGAGGGAAGAGCCAAAGCTGAAGCCTCTCTGTGCCTCAGACTGTCACTTGTAAAACAGGGATAACATTGCTGCTCTACCTCACAAAGCTGGTACAAAGATAAATTCAGTAAATCCCCAGGACGATCTCCTTTATGATGGCAACAGGACTCACACAAACCAGCAAGATGGATCTGTACCTTTCCCTATTAACCCCTGTGTATTTGGAAGACCTCCTCTATCATCACCTCTTAGGTTTGGGTGTGAAGTCAGATGTATCAGGCTGACCACGAAATGAGCCTTTACTGACAGTGCCACAAGAGCTGCAATCCCTGCCCTTGTCCACATGGGCCACTGGGAGCCCAACACAGCACCAGTTACAATGTACAAGGGTCCAGGCTGGCTGTGCACAGCCCTCCTGAGTGCCTTGTGGTCAAAGTGTCCTGCCACGTTGGTCCCTGACCATCTGAGGTTCATTCTCTGGTGAAGGGTCCTGCAAAGCTACAGCCATTACCAGAGCTTTGATCCTTGTCTGCCTCACCAAAAGGCACTGACCTGACCCCCTCCAGCCTGCTTCAGAAGAGGGAGCAGAGCCTCCTGCCAGCACCAACAGCTAGCTTAGCTGAGGTGGAGGAGATAGGGGCTCTGGATTCACAAGTCCCTGCTCTCATTTCTGCTGACGAGCTGTTGTGCTGGATCATTGCAAAAGAAGTCATCAGAAAGTTTCAGACTTTGCAAACTAATGCTGTGTTTATTCAACTTTCCAATCACTCCTTTCTACTATCTGTGTTTCACATACCGTGAAACTGCACTACACTGTGCAATTGAATTAGTTGTACAGTGACTCAAAGGCATTAAACAATGACTTTGATATTTTAAGTACTGTCTAGAAGGGATTTTTAATTCCTTCCTTATAATGAAACAAGCAACACAAGAAACTCCCCCCCAGTTACAGAACCCTGAAACACTGATTTTCTCTTCCATCCTGGGTAGACCCCTCTGACACAGCAGAACAAAAAACACCCTTAAAGCCTTCAGCTTGTTTAGCAGCAGAATAAAACCAAAACAAACACTGATACACAATTTTAATGCCACCCAGTATCATAAGAAATAAGTCCCTGTTCTTATTCCACCTTCTAAGTCCACAGTATGTATTAGGAAGGTGAATCCTATGGTACCTTTCCTATCGGATGCTGTTGAGTCTATGGGTACAGATATCCATCCTCCTCCAGCTGCAGCTACATCTGCTGAAATGGCCACTGCCCCAGATGAGGGGCTGGTGAGCAAAGCCCTGGTATTTGAACTGTGCAAACCTATGCACTGTGACTGAGACAGGTTAGGGAGTGCTCACACGAACAGCTTAGCTGGCAGCTTGGAAGGAGATGCTAGCTTTTGGCAAAGGAGTGGTGACAAGCTGCTGGAAGGAAGGTAGCCCCACTGCTGGCACATCTACAGTTGGAAGAGAATATGCACCGAGGCTGAACTCCCTGGAAAGGCAGGGAGAGAGAAAAGAGGGGATGGCCGTGCTTGTGCTCACTCGGTCAGCAGCACCCCCAGGGTGGTACCAAAGCAAACGGCTCTATGCAGGGCTGAGCTGGGCCCCAAAATGCCACCCTCAGCTCATAGACAGCAAGGGATCAGCTGCCACTATGGCCCACACCGCATGGAAGGAGAACCAGTTCTGCCATTTACAAAAGGTTCTCCAGATGAGCCCTTGTTGGAGACTGTGCTGGAAGTGAGGGTGGGAAGAGGGGGAAATGAGCTAAGAAATGCTATGAAACTACCAGCATTAGCTGCTAACAGCACAGGGCCAGGCACCTAAGCGATGACTCAATTCTGACAATAAATACATGAATAGTTGTTGAAAGCTTGTTTGACTTTCACAAAGGGGTTTTAAGCAAACATTTGTTTGTTCATTAGTCTTGAGCAACACTTTTATGGCAGGAGATTCATTAAACCTTAACATATACCTGCAAGCAAGATATTTGGTTGTTTTACAGATTAAGACACAAAGCAATGCTCACTGTTTACACAGAATGGCCTTGAAATACCTGTAATAGCATGAGATGCAGTTATTAGACACTGGCACTGTGAATCTTCATTCTCTTGAAGGTTAGTTGGGACACCATGACTCTGAAGATAAAGCCTTAAACGGCCTGTTCCTCCTGCTGCTTGTGTGCCTGCATCAGCTTTTAGATTCCCTGGCTTGGTTTTATTAAGCAGATGAATGAAATCTGCTTCATGAATTATACTGGTATATGGGAAAGTCATTCCCTGTTACAGCTGGTGCTGTAGAGTGTGTACCACTGCCCACAAGCTCCTCAGGACATAGCACAGATTGCTCTGTCCTGCATTTGGAACATGGAAACCCCCTCCCCAAATATCCTGAGGTGACAGCACCACAGCCACAGCAATGCTGTGTGTTAAAAGACTGCCATGGTATCAGATGGCGTGGCCAAAAAGCACACGACAAGCTCTGGAAGGTGTCTGTGTGTGGGCAACACCACTCTCACAGCCCTTATGTGCTCAGCTGCCTGCTGGTGCGCTGCGCTTGGTCACTCCATGAGCTCCAGCTCCGGAGCTGTTATGGAAGCTGGAAATCAGGAGGACCCCTCATGCCTTGTTTGGTGGCTGCAGGAAGAGATAAGTCTGAAGTCATTACAAAGGGCTCCCCCTCCTTTAGGGCTGCTTTGTATGATTTATGCTATATAAGGTGTTCCAGCAAAAAACAAACTTGGATCTTTATATGTTTTCAATCTACAAAGCAGATTGGGAAGATGCTGTAACCAAATCCTCAGTGATGTAACACTGACTTCAGCGTAACGATCCTGATTTATACCTATCAAAACATAACTATTCTCAAGTGAACAAGTTACACTTCGCCTCCTCTCTCTGGGTAGCATTTTTCCTGTGAGCAGTGCTGCATAGTGTAATGGTAGCTGTGATGAGGGTCAGCAACAACATAATCACAGATCTGAGGTCTCCAATTTATGCGCCTCTGTGTCTTCACCTCATCTCACCAAATGATAACATAAAAGGTTACGACGTGCAAAGCAAAAAGCCCAAGTTGTTAACTTCCTGAACTTGAAAATATTACATTCCTAAAATCACTGCGAGCGCAACACACTCGACATCCTCTACAGCTGATCTGAACGGAAGATGGCATGCAAATATTTCATGATAGAGTGGTATTATTATCATAATAACCTTACACATGTGTTTTGTATGACAATGAAATCTGTACATCACTTGACTTCATATAATTCATGTTACTATTTCAGATGTACACTAGTGACACTGGAGAAAACTTCTGTTTAGGGAGAGATGATGACCAGTCTCTTTAAATATGCCTATGCACCCATGGCACTGAAGAAATGGGTTCTGTCACTGAAGCCATTGAACACTGTCAGACAGTGTCTTCTACTTCTCTCTGCCTTTCTAGATAGAAAACCTGTTCAAAATCAGCCCATAATGAGTATATTCACCTGCAATTATGGAATGGGCTGGCATGGAAGAGACATCACAGATTCGTTAGGGTTGAAAGGATCTCTGGAGATCACCTAATCCACCCCTGCTGCCAAGGCAGGCAGGTATGACCACACTGTATATCCTGCTGACTTCACTACCATTAAGACTTAGTGTGGCCACAAACCTTGTGGTGAGAAATTGCAAGAAATTTCAAAGAATAAATGGAATTGTTGGCATGACAGGATTTCTAGGTGGTCTCAACCACATACTCAATCTAGTGGCATATGCTGTGGAAGCACAGAAGAAACCTTCCCTGAAAGCCAACATCAGTTGTGTTGCTTCCCTTCTGGGCTCTGTTACAAGGACTATCCATAATAGGCCATACTGACTTCAGAAGGCTTGGGACTGCAGATTCTTTTCTGGTTCTTTTGTATTATAGCTGCTAGTGCTAATTTTACAGCTTAGAAAACACAGAGAATGATACGTTGTGCTCAGAAAAGAGGAGAAAGAAGAGCTCTCCCTTTTCCACACTGGAATACAACTGCAAAATGTGCACAAAAAGTAAACCATCCTGTAAAGAACTTCCTCTCATCAAAGAAATAACAACCTCTTGCATTCCCTCTTCTACCTCCTCTTGCTTCTTACTATATGCAACTGCATTATCTCAACATCTTCCTTTGAACCTCTGATTCCTCCTCCTTAAAGGTATTCCCCCTGCCTCAAACTTTCTCTAGAGGTAAGCCAAGGCAGGCTATAGAGCTGAATAACCCTGACCTTGATAAATGTGGCCTTGCACTGAAACGTATGGTGCTGGCCATTTCCACTTTGCTCTGGCAAATGTGACAGCCAACTCCATCACTCAGCAAGCAAAATCCTTACCTCTGCATTTTACTGACTGGATGAGAACTATTCTCTGCCTTGCATGATCCTGCTGTAGATACTCGATACCTGTGGCAGTCTTTTCCTCAGGCCTCTTCCTGCCCAGCAGTTAAACCCCATATATGCTCCGACATGAGCTCTACACAAGTGCAAAGTCTTAAGATATCAAAATCTGCAATTCACTCCTAGCCAGCACTTGGTAGGTGAGCTGATAACCACCTCAATGCTCTGGCACCAGGGAGAACTGAGATTTGCTGGTTGGGAGGAATAGAAGTAGTATTGGCAAAGCCTGCAAAGAGAGGCTCCTGCTTCAGCAAGAGGACAACACTCAATTTATTGTGCAGAAGAAAAGAGGAGCAGAGTGGCTTTTAGGGAGAGCCTAAAACTTGGAAAGAAGGACAGAAAAGAAACATGCAGATGCTTTCCTGAAGGAAGGGGAGCCCAAAACCATAGAGATTAGGTGAAGATCTGATATTCCCCAAGTGTGAATGTTTGGATGTTAATCTCCATTGCTTTTCTGATGCAAAAGACACTAAAAAGTACCTCAGCTGGGCCCTGCTAGAAGCAGATACTCTAATGCATAGTTTAAAAGATGAAATGGCAATGCTGAGAAACAGTCTGAGGAGGCTGCAGGCATGTCTCAACAGAGAACAGAACAGGGTCTTAGCAAGCCTGAATCCTGTGAAGGACTGTAGGAGGGCAAGCTATGAGATGGTCAGGCACTGTACCAAGTTAACTCTGCTACACCCACTTCCTTGTCATTTACTTTGAAACTCAAGAAAACAGGACTAAGAGCTGAACAGGGAATCAGTCATCCGAGCAGCGGAGCGGCCTCCTCCGCTGGACTGTCATTCTTCTTCACTTTTTGGTTTTGATGCCGTTTAGCATTTAAACAGGTGGCATTTGAGCAGAATCGGTTTCTCCAAACGCTATACCTTATATATTGAGTACCAAAAAGTTATTTCAAGGGCTGTGTTGCTATGTGATTGCAGAAACAGCAGTGCAGGGAGAAATGTCACCAATAAGAGTCTTTGGAAAATAGAAAATAGAAAGCTGTTGTGAGATTACTTTTCTCCGTTTTTGTTGTTTAGAAACATATAAAATGCCTGTAGTTTATATCTGCACTTTTGATAGGCTGGGTGACTCACACTGTGATTACAGCAAAAATATCAAAGAGGGAAAATATACATAACCCATGGTTAGGATAAATGTGGGTCGCAAATAATCAGTGTTTACAGCACATTTAACCTGGGTGCAGTACAGTTTGTTCAGGTCTTATTTAAGGCTGAATGTTGTGTTTGGAGCGGTAACTACACCACTGACATCAGCAAGGACAGGACTTGCCTGCTGAATGCCAAATGGAGTTTTGCTGAGCTCAACAGTCTGGAAGTTCACAAAACAAGAAGCGTTTCTTGCCATAATTAAACTGCAAAAAGCATTTGCTTAAAAAAAAGTTTTAATTACAATTGGCGTTTCCAATCCCAGTGCTGGAGGCGGTTGTCTTACTGCAAATTGATGTCCTTCATGGCACTGGCAATAGAGAAACCCAGTGGAAAAGCCTGTAAACAAGTTTCTAGGCAAATTTAATATTGGTTTAACCGCTGGAGAAAGCATTTTGGTTGTTTTACCCTATTATTAAAACAGGTTGGAAATGGATTCACACACTCTCCTCTGCTGAGTTAATTGTCATATGGTTGGCATCACAGACAGCATCATTTTTCAGCAACATGGCCACATCCAGCACTAAGCACACAAACACCAATTGTATCCGAAAACTGCTTTTCACAGTTCTACTACCCATAAGAACATTTTGTCTTTTATTTGTGATGAAAGACAATTATTTTCTAAGAACAATAGAACTATTGGTCTGAGCAAAAGAACTGAAGCTGGGAACCAGCTTTACAACTCCATTTGAATTGTCACACAGACTGCTGAGTGCTTACTGTTAGGCAAACTTAGGCCCTAGCTGAAGGCATGAATTTTAGCAACTCACTCCCTGCCACACATCAAAGAACATGTGTCTGGGTAGGGCTGATGAGCACTTTACACAGACTTGCCAGCTCCAAAAGCACACAGATGAATGCTGTGGCTAAACTCAGTGCTGCTCTGCTGCCCTGGGCTCCTGGCAGTCCTTGCTGGGCCTCCAACACCTGGATGCCAACTCCGAGTAAAACCATTTCCATAGCCCAAAGGCCTGAAAAAGGGTCTGGAAAAGAGGCCTTGAGCCTATGAGTACACTCAGTATGCAGCCAATATTACAGAAAAGATTTTTAGGTCTTCTGCAGTTTCCAGCTGTGGGATTCTAGGTGCTGACCAGAATAAAGATAGGTGACAATTTTCATCCTTACATTTACAGCTTTCCTCCCTGTGCCAGAGATCTATTCAGGACTGAAATGAGTAAGATGTGAGGCAATACATTAGATACATACGCATCTGATGCAGCCTGACTGATGAATTAGATGGGGTGAAGAGGTCTGGGGTAGGAACACTCCCCTCTCCATGGGCTGCACTTGGTGGCTGTCTATCAGAAAGCACTGCGGTCCAGAGCTAAGGCTGCTTTCAGCGTAGGATGGAGCCCAGCGTGCACTGCAGGGGGGGAAGGAAGAGCAGAGAGGACTGCCAGATCCTTAATGGCATCTACACACATTCTCCATCTCAACTTTTCTATCTGTGGGCTGTTATTTGATCTTTCGCTATCAATAAAGAAAAAACCAGAGAATTTGAGTAAAATCATTATTGTCTTTTACATCGACCACTGGGCCATGGGCAGGCAATTGGCCTCACCCATTGGGTGTAACTAAAACATACAGTGTAAATATATGGATCTTTTTATGCTTTAAACAGATTTGCTGACATGGAACTCTCACAAATTTAGAAGCAACATCTGTACTGATCATAACTACTACAGAGCACATTTCCAAATGAGACAGTGAGACACATGTATAGGGTTTTATCCAATGTGGCAATAGAACTGATAGTACCTGCGTTACCTGGCCAGTAACAGTCGAGCCATCGGATAACGTGATGGATTAACATTTCTCAGAAGAGATCTGGGTAAACAAACGGGAATGGCAAAAAGACACAGGGCAAAGTAAGCAACCCACAGACATGTTCTCTGAGACAAACCAACAAATACTCATGGCTCACTTGTAATCTCACTACTGATCTTGGCTGGATTTGTACTGTAGCCTAAAACTGACCTAGTTCAGGAGAGACTCAGAGAGGTGAGGCCTCTATGTCCTCTCACCACCCCCTTGGGACAACAGTCTCCCTTTTTCATGTTTTATATACATTTTAAAGAAGTGCAGTGCCTGAAGCCTAGTATACAGAAACAGTTTGACAGTAACATGCCAGGGAGAGTGTTTGATAGTTTGATAGAGAAAAAATAACATATCTAAGGAAGCAGGTTTCACTTGTGGGCTTCTAAGGTTCTCTGTAAACAGCAGTAAGGAAAAATATATGAAAACCAGCTTAGGTTAATACCCTCAGCTGATGTAAACAGCTGTAACATCATTGCCACTCCAACTCATAATTCAGAAGATCACCTCTTCCACATCTTAGAGGTCTGATATTAGCCCAGTGTTATTTTAAAAACCTTCATTTACACACTTCTCCACATCATTTGGGTTTGCTACAAACGCTCTAATTTCTGCCCAGAATTTCTACAGAGTGCCTAATCTGAACCTGGGATGGCTCCCAGCCACATGCATTGCATTTGAATTTCACTGTTCAAATGAATGAAGATTAAGCACATCCAGCAAATTACTGGCGGGGATGGTTTTGCTGCCCAGGGACTGTTCTACTGCACTGCCAGAGTTGTGGCCCCTCTGCCTTGACACTGGGAGGCTATTTACACAATGTCTTTCACCCTTGGAAAGACCCACAGATGGTCCGTGATACCCCTGAAAGCCAGGTGGAGATATTAAGTGAGGTGGAGCTAATGATCAACTGTGTGAGACTATTTTGCTCCCAAAGTCATAGTGAACAACCACGACCTTTAGGTGGTTGTTCACTATGACTTTGGGAGCAAAATAGTCTCACATAGTTGATCTCCACCTGACTTTCAGGCTCTGCTTTGTATCTTGAATAGTGGCATTTATATGTCCATAAAGAAGGGAATGTTTTTTTTTGGGAGATCTGACAGCTTTTCACTTAGGGACAAGTGACAACTCAAAGAGAGAGCAACAGAAAATCACGCATTAATCCCATGGGAAGAGCCCGTTCACCAGGCTTTGAACCAAAAAGTATGGCTCATTAAGAAGGAATAAACGAAGGAATTAACCTGACAATAAGTTTAAACTTCTTTGTCTTTACTGAGGAAAGTGGCAGTGGTAATAATGACTGTTCTTTCAAGCAGAACGCATAGCTCATTACATTAAGGAACATAAATCCATTATCACAATCAACCAATCGGTGTGTTTTTCCATTCCAAAGGATGTAGATGCCCAACAAAACTAGGTAAAGTCTGAAATGGCCAAAACAGAGCCCCTTCACTCCTCCCACCAGTGCTCTGTGGCAGCGGCAGGGTAAGGCAGCTCCTTGCCAGAAGAAAACCCAACCCCATTCCTCCTCCTGCTTCATGCTGAACTGTGCCAACTTTGGGAGGCCCCTGCACTGCACACAGTAATTGTCATCCACGGAACAACCTATGCCATGATCTCTGAGCACACATTCTGCTCAGAAAGGGCATTTGCTGTGGTCTGCAGCCCCTGACACTGCCATGGTGCTTGTGGTACAGCACATGGAAGGTGCTGAGTTAGTCATTTCTGCCTAGGATCAGAAGTGCCCACAAAGTCTGCCAAAAGCAAATGAGGAGTTGGCAGAACTTGGGAAGAGTGGAAGTTTACATGAATCACATCTTTATTTGTGAGAAGTTTGAGGAAGAACGTGATGTCAGGTTAAAACATGTTCAGAAAGGAATGTAGCTTGCAGGACTAAACTGAAATTTATGTGTGCCTCTACAAACCCTGCTGCAGTCCTTGGCTCCTGTGACTGGAAAAGGGGAGTAAGGACAGTTCTAGAAATACAAAACTCTAGTTTGAATGGTGACAACTAACACTGTGGTACACGTATGGGAGAAATAAGAGGGATGAATACTCGGAACTCTAAGAAACCCATACTAGGATTTTTACTGTGATTTTACAACATTCTTCCAAACTACATTCAGACTACAAGATGCTCATACTGTTACTAATAAGCAGTAAAGATCCAAAACAGAGCCATCCTACTAAAGAAATCCCACTGCATTTTCCTGACTGTCACCTTATCTACTGGTAACTAAGAATAGTTGTTGCTGATGTATAGATTCCTCTTTTCAAAGTAGCTGCAGAGAGAAAGAAAGAGGATGCTAGGGAAAGATCCAGAGATAATTCTGTAAGGAAGTGACAAAAAGAGAGGCGAAAAGAGCTTTCTCTCCATGAGAGATAATACAGTTTTCTCACTTAAATCAAGTTTTTGGTTCAAAGATAAAAGCAAGCAACTCTCAGATACTATAACACCATCACCTTACACATGTTCAGCATAGTATGCATTTAGTCCTCTACAGTGGAAACAAGCTGGGAAAGGTGTGTGAAGCAGTTGCTTTTCCCATCTTCTATCAACAAATTGCAAAGGGAAATCCAGGTGGTAAAATCCCAGCTCTGTTAACCTTTTCTACAGGATGCTCTTTTACTAAGTAGAAGTTTGTCCTTGCCTTTTATTTCCTTTCTTTTTGCATTTTAGATCTGCACAGGGCTGGTTTTGAACGGCTTGCATGCAGCTATGGGAGTGCCCCTTTCCTAAGTTTGTCCACATTAAACTTGGAAAAGGCTGATGCGGGAACAATCCGTAGAAAGAAGAGCCTGTGTTTCATTTTGCCCATAAATGGAACTGGCTGCATGGCACTGGATTAAGTGGAATGTGCATGGATCCTGCTTGCACAGCCTGTGCACAAACCCCAAGTGTTTGCAGGCGCAGTTGAAAGTGAGCTCTGCTCAGAGCGGATGTTTCTCTTCTGTATGTAATGGTACAGGAATGCCAATCATATTAGTAATTTTACATCACAGCAGACTGGCATTGCATTAAGACTTTTCTGATGTGGGATAAGATGATGTGTAGGATGCCTTTCAGAAAAGCACCGTTTATTCTCTAATGTCCTGTCTGTCTGTCTGTCCGTCCCCCCCGCTCTGTTTTTTACAGATAGTACTGCTGTATTTACCATGCTGTAGTTGCTGGATGGCACATTAACAAGAACATTCATAATGCAGAAACCTTCACGTTGCTGAATACTTAAGTTACTGCTCTGAAAGGATCTGTTCCCAGAAAATGACAGTTCTCTTTCCATTTACAGAGAACAGTCTGCCTAATTTTTCAGGGACCTTGGATTCAATTCTGACTTTGCTTAAATCAGCTTTGCCTGTTTGACCTCAATCCCAGTCTACACCAATATTTCTGAAAGGCTCATTCTCTCTCACTTGCATTATATAGTTCAGCACAGTAGGTGATTTAAACTTCTGATTTGATATAGATACGACTCAGCAGATGTGGCAACATGCTCTGCTGTGTCTTAGAGCTGCACTGCTGTTTCTCCTAAAGCACAACATGTACAACAGGACCATCTAAATAATCATCACTATTATTGTTCTAAAATACCATTTGATTGGCGCATACATGCTAAGGTGCAGATTTCATCCTGAGCTCCTGATCTCTTTGTCTCCTTGACCAAAGAGCTGGAATACGGGTGCAAGACCACTTCCACAGCAGTATGCTCACATGAGCTGTGGAGGAACTAGTCATTTACTAAACAATATCCCACCACTGAACCCCCCTGGGTACTGTTCCAGGTCTCCTTGGAAGGTACCAGGGTGGATATTGCAAAGGAGGGTAGTATGAAATTGAGGGTTTGAGAACAGCTCCAAGCAATCAAGCTCCTTTTCCCGCTGCAGTTAAGGCTGAGTAGAGGATGGTTCTAATCCTCCTTAAATTGCTGCACAGGTGTTACAATGCCTGGTTTACAGCTACTCCTTCTCGCCCTCCTCCAGTGAGCTGTACCCTTTCCTGAAGCACACCTGGGCTCACAGCACACAAAGCCTCCTGTGAAAACTCCCAGCAAACAAACACTGTATATAGTAATCCAGAAGGAATAAACCTAACAGTTACTGCTTGATATTTGAACATCGTTTAATGAGTGCCCAGAATTCATCTGTAAATGCACATTGTTAATTTAGGGCCTGCTATTCATTAATTAGAGGCTTAGTGGCAAGTGCCATTGAGCTATCTGCAATGTTTAAGGTTACATCAAGCCCTAGTAAATGGCTTGCTGATAACAAGATGCATCCATCTTCATTACTTGGCCACTCCTGTCTGAGTTTGCTCTGCTTCCTGTAAGGGCTGTGTCACTTGGAACTGAAGAATTAAACTTTTATCCAAACCAGATTCTGCACTTTCACCTCTTTTTATTCCTTGAGTAGTTCCAATTTATTTTACTTAAATGACATTGGATTACCTAACATGGAGAGGAGCAGTAACTTAACCTAAAACAGTTCTGGGATAGAGTGTTGCAGTGGGCTAACATTTATAGAAACCATTACATTTATATTTCATCTGATACCGGTCTCAGTGTAAAGAAATAGTTTTTCATTTTTCTTCTCATAAGGTTACAACTTAGATAGGATAAAACCCCAGAAAAATACAGGAAATTAATTTTAAATCTGAAGAATAAATATCCCTTTTTGTTCGAGTTTACTTTTGCAATGTTACACTCTCAAAATACAGATCATTCCAGGCACTCGTAATTCAAGTGAAATAACTCACAAACAGCACAAACTCACATAAACAACGTAAATCCTCAGCTATACACGTGGCTGTGTGTGTTCATCCGGGGCAAGATCACTGCAGCTAGTCTTTGCCTACTTTCTATTAAACATGCTCTATTTTGAGCAATAATGCTACTGCCTGGGTCTAGGGAGGTGTAGTTGAACCTAATCATCAACTTAAGATCACAGTTTTCCCTTAAAACTACAGTATGAGAACTTAAAATAGGAAACCAACCTCTTTTGGCAGATGGTCTTTTTAAGTAGCTGCTGCTAGCTCCATGTAATGCTACCTGGCATGGTTGTTTAACACATTAGGGGGCTCACAGGTATAGCCTTTTGCTCTCATGAACCATAGTTCAATTTTAAGCATCACTGGTTGGGATAGGTAATTGTAATCACAGTGGAAAGCAAGCTTCTGGATGTTGATGCTCAAATTGTGTGTGTATATAGCAAGGGAAAAGAAGATGAGGATGCTTCTTGCAATGATAGCTCAAGGGAGAGTACCAGCAAACCATTACGCCACTGAGTTGGCACACTTACACAGACTGGCAGGTTTCACTAGGGAAAAGCCTTCCCGGGTGTTACTGCTTGGCGTGCACGTTGCCAGCTGGTACAGAAAATGTACAGACCTTTCTCACACGTGAGCAAGTATAGGAAATGCCAGCTGAGGTGGGGCAGGCCTGTGTAGGGACTATGGCTATGGCCAATGCAGCACTGAACTTGCTTGGCCAGGCTGGAGATGTGAACAGTGCACCACTGACTCTGTAGGTGGTGTACTCCAAGTGAGGTTATCTGTCCCCCACCATCTAAGACACACACAACTGCCAAATAGTAGTGAATAGCAACTTCTACATTTACAATCAAATTCCAGGAGGGTTAGTTGTACTCATGTATCATTCTTCCATTAGCCTGCATCTTCGTTAGCTACTAAATGAGAAAGCTGAAAGGGTGGGGAGAAAAGACAAAGCAGACATAAAGCTTGCTTTGTAACATTTAGACACAAAGTTATCTACATTATCCATGATTGAAACAGACAATCTTAAGCTGAGTATTTCTTAAATTTACCAGAAGGATGAGCTGGACTCTTGAGGTAAGTGCTCTTTGAAGCTAATGTGCTACTGTACAAAGAAAGCTGGGTTTTTTATTCCTTTGAAAAGATAAAGCTAATATTGTGGTGGCACAGGCTACAATGCTGCCACTGCAACGGAGGTCAAAGCTGAAGGTTCTTTACTAGCAGAAAGCTACATAGAGGGGTTTTAATTTTTATTATTATTATTATTATTATTATTATTATTATTATTCAAACAAAAATTCTGTTCGAGCCTCCTAAGCTGCACATGCAGGTCTCTGGGTAGGAAATCACTCATCCGTCCAACTCCTATTATTCAATATTGCATTAAAAAGAATCAGAGGAGGAAGAAAAAACAACTTTGGGCATCCTCAGGTCAAGGCGATTTTAAAAAAGGTTAAAAGCTGCTCAGAAGGGTTACAGTATCCATAAAGGCAAATGAGATTAGATTTAAAGACTGATGGAGAAAAAGCAATAATTGAGATAAAACGCTACTGTCTCAAAAAGGTTTAGACTGAGGAAATGCTGAGATTAAAGCAAAGAAAGTGAAAGAGTTACAGACCAGCCATCGCTTCAAAGACAGCACAGAATTACATCTGCAACAATTATGTTTACTTTTACCAGGTTTTTTACTTTCTTCCCTCATTGTTCAGTTAAAGATTTTTGTAATAACTTGAGGAATATCATGATTGTGTGTCTCCAACCAACAGCTGTCAACTGCTGACCTCTCTGTTCCCTGCATCTCTAATGCTACGAACCTTTGTCCTGGAAACAGTTATGATGTTTCAATCAAATACATTGTGAAGTTACAAAACCCATAACATGATCTGGGTAATGACTGCCTGGATACATTTATAAAATATATTTTAGAACCCCCCAGGGAACAGAGATTGGAAAAAACCCAATCACAAACATTACTCTCTGCTGTTTGCCACTAATTGAAGGAGTAATCATTACATGAGATGAGTGTTGAATGTGAAGCCTCCTGTTAAGGTGTATGGTAAATAAAACGCATGGAAGTCCAAAAGCACAAAATAGCTGGGTCAAACATCACTGAGCCCCTGATAGACAAAGCCATAAAGTATCCTGAGTGCTGAGCTGGGCACAGGATCTCTGTTCAGCCCACATAATTCTGGTATTGCAACCTATTGAGAAATTACTATTTGGATTTAAAACTCTGCCCTTTTCTCTGCTATGACTTTTACCCACGATTTACTAAGTCTCAGTGGCTGTAGTAATTACTGCCAAAGGGAGTTGTGACAGAGAATTGTTTCATATCCAGCCAAAAACCCACAGCAACAGCCACTGAAGAGCTGTATCTTTCTTTTCTGTCTGTGACTCAGGAGGTTGTTCACATGCTGGGACACCTACAGTCTCTTGATAATCCAAGCAGTTTCTTAAAAACTGAGTGACATGAGGAGCAGGTTGTCCAGAATGTAAATGCCAGCTGATGGAGAGCTAAAAGCTGTTTGCCCCTCTCTGTCCTCCCAGTGCCATGGTTGGCCATTGCCTGTAGCACGATCTGCCACAGTTGTTGCTACATAAGAAGCAAGGCAGCAAAACCAGCCTGGGAACACAGAGGCTAGAAAACATCTTAAATTAAAAACTCATCAAACTTAGCCATTGTCTGTATGCAAAGGATTTCTAAATGGGGAGTAGCTTCTCTTACAGTAAATCCCCCCTCCCTAATGCAAACTAATGCAAACAGATGCAAACTAGTTTTCACACAGATACTACTCTGTGTGTGGTGGGCTGCTCAAGATCTCTTCCATTTGGAAGTCTTGCGATGGGACTGGGAAGTCTCAGGACTGTCATTATTAGGAGAATGACAAATAGTGAGTGCCCAATTGTCCCCTTTCTGTAACGAATTTTCAGAGAAGTCATTCATGTCACAGTGCCCAATGGTCTGCAATGTGCCCATGACAGGCTATCATGAAGAGGTTCCTGGCTCTCTGAGTAACATGATGAAGGGACATCAATGCCATAAATTCACCACTTGCGTTGGAAAAAAATGTTTGCACATTCCCTTTTCTATTATTTGGATGTGTCTGTGATAGGCTTTTCTCTTTGTGAAGGTGTCCAAGAGCTTGGCTGAAGGAAATTTCTTTTATATTAAAAAAAAGAAGAAAAGTTGTTAAAGTGACTTCCCGAACTTGCATGCTTTGTTTTATTTCAGCCTCTGGGGCTTTCAAACAGGTGAGTTACCACCTCCCGAAATCATAAAGAAATAAAAATGATATAGAAAAAGAGCTATGAAACATGTTTCAAAAGAAGGGACAAACCAAGAAAGAATTGCACAGGTCTGTAAATTATCATTTTAATTTGGGACCTATGACAACCTCGACAATGCCCCTTTATGTCTCTCTCTATTGTCTCTATTTATATCATGCCATTTGTATTTACTGTTCATCTAGCAAATAAAGCCTGTCCCCAGCGCTCACGCTGCCAGGCTACAGAATTGCTGTAAGTCTTCTAGGAGTGGTGTTCAGCCGCGGGTAAACTCGCCCTGCAATGAGATGCTCCCTATTCTCCCTCGGAGATCCAGAAAGAAGGAACTCATTGCTTATGCTGCAATTTTGATAACCTAACTGGCAGAACGGTTATTCAAATTTTAAGCTTCTAAATGCACCAAGATCAACCTGGCCATCCACATAAATAATTTTGACATGATAAGTATGCGAGTGCGATGATAACTGATAAGTGAAGCAATTACCTTGCTTTTTTGGATTATATTAAATGAAGATTCTGATAGAGTAATGAAAAGAGACAAAGCAGACAAAAAGGCGGCTGTAGAGCTTTTGGGCACTGTGTTATCTCTATTATACCATATTGCAATAGAGAAGCTATCACCAATCATGCTTCCTATGTAACTTCTAGCTTCTAACGGCGAACAATAAATAAATTGTCACAAGACAGTAACTGATAAATTGGGATTGGCAGTGCTTTTTAAAAGTGTAAATAAACTTATCAGCCCCCTCGCCCTCCCTGAAAAGCAGTACAGTTTGCAGAGGATTTCTTATTTTGCTGTGTTGTAGCTTGCAAGGTCTCCTTTCATTTACCCACTTCAACTGTCCTTTGTTTGGCCATCCGTTTTAAGTAGCCACTTCAGCATAGGAGTTTACTCTAGCACTAGCATTCTTTTTGCGGTGTACTGCAGAGCACTGTGCTTTTGTCCCTATGTGTTTTTTACTTCAGCTGTTATCCTCCTCTCCTAATTCCTGCCATTCCAATTAGGAGCTGCTCTAATTATATGTTTTTATGCTGTCTTTTATTGCATGCAGAGGCATACAAAGATATAAATAGCACCTCCAAGCAAAGGTGCCCAGATCTTAGTTTCCAAGAACAACTTTGCAGACATTGAGTACCTCACAGATTAATTAGAGTTCTTCACAACTGTACTATTTCTTTCCAAAGACCAAGCCCAATTTTTTTCAGAGAAGAGGTTTTGCTACTGGTTTTGGCAGGATCTGGCCCAGCATTCTTTTTGGCGGGGGATCATACGCTGAAACTGATATTTGTACATTGCATCCTTTCAAGACAAGGCACAAATGGAGGGGGAATGTCATTCCCTTGTTAAAATTAATTAAGTAACCTAACACCGTACATCTGGGGAGAGGACAGAAGGGGAAAGGAAGTTCTCCTTGTTCTCTGTTTACCATTTAAGCCCTGCTGCATGCTGGAATAGCATCACAGTGCTGTTACTAAGGCCTCCTGTGCTCTGTAGCCAGCTGGGCCTAAAGGCAGTGGCAGAGTTTCTGCCTTGTGAGGTTCATTGCTTTGGGATGACCACATTGTATCCCTGGTTAGAAACTTGCCATGCTTCTTTTTATTACTTTAAGGTATCATACCTACACTGGACAAGCCAGGGAGTTGTGCAGTATGGGAAGCAGTTGAGAATATTGACAGGGAGAATGACACAACTTCCTTCCCTGATGTCAGGAACAACGGAGGGGATCCGTAAACCAGCAACCTGACAGCAAGCATCTGTGTCCCCTCAGCTCCCCACCCCGCTATCTGCAGCTGAACATCTCTGACAATGAAGGCTAAGCATACTGACAAACTATAGTCCCCACTGAGTGGCTCTGCATTGCCGTTATTAGACTTCAGGATTAATGCTCCACAAGGGTGTATTGTTCTTGCATGTTGTTTACTTATTCGGAAAGAGTTTTTGGTTTAAGTCTATCTGTGAAAATCAGGCAGATCACAAAACAAATTTTACCTCATGAAAACGACAGCCTGGTTTTCCTGCTCATTTCTAGGAAGTGCTGGATTATGTGGTAAATTCTGTGGTTGCAGAACTGCATTGAAACACCCCCGACTTTGACTACTACCTATTGTTCCAGAGGATCAATTGCTCGGATCCATCTCTCGCTGAAGTCAATGTCGAACCTCACACTGAATTCAATGCTCCTGCTACTTATTCCAAAAGAAAGCATTTTAATTGACTTGGAACTATCCAGGCGCACATACATCTTGCCTATGTAAACACATTTTTGTCCCTGTTATCCCCACTATCTGTTTCCACCTATAACATTTCTTTACCTATATGCTCAGTCTGCATTAAATTAGCAAAAACTTTTGTTGCAACGACAGTGGGTTTTCCCAAAAGTTCAAGTTTCAATTTTGGGAAAGAATGAAAAATATATTACCAGCTCTTTTGGTGCTAAAAGAGAATGCAGCTTGGCTGGGGAGAGGCTACCAACCAGCGGAAGCCGAGGCAGAACTGTCCTCCCCCAAGTCTGCATGTTTTCTCCTCCCTGCCTGGGTGATGCTGGCACAAGTGCTCACCTCACCATGCTTGGGCTTGACCAAGGCACTGACCTGGCTGGAGAGAACCCTTTCCTGTGGGCTGGGTTGGTTTCCAGCAGGATCAGAGGCTCTCTCTGTCTCAGCTGTGCAGCCACACAGGGGAGGTGGCAGGGGGACAGGCTGCTGGTGGCAGGGAACACCCCTTCTGACAGCTGCCTGCTGGCTTGGTGGCCTGGTTTAAGCCTCGGATCAGATCACACTTAGGATCGTGGTCTAACTGTGCTTTGAGGAAGTGGAATGCATTGGGGGTGGAATACATCTAAGGAGGGGACAAAAGGAATGAGAAAAGGAAAATCTTGTGTCCTTTTTCACCAAAACTGCAGTGAAGCTCTCAGCTCCTGTACCATATCGCATACCTGAGTTAGGATGCTCTGCACAGGCTATGTGAATACTCTTTCTACCCTCCTGAGGCTCACTATGCCATACCTTGGCTGCTAACTGTACTATGCTCACACACCCTGCACTGCACAGGACCTGGATCAGCCACCCTGAGTTGGATGGAGCAAGCAATGGTGAGGGTCAACGCTCTTCCCCAGCTGTCCAGAGCAATTTACAGGCTATCTCCTAGCAGTTGCCTGGAATGCCAGTGACACACAACCATTAGTTGACCCAAGAATGTCAGGAAATGTAAAAATGACACATTTCAAATTCAATTTACTGGAACCAATTTGTAATCAGGCAAAAAGCCTGTATGAGTTGCAGCAGCAGAATAGGGCTTATGGCAGTATTCATTTCAAAAGCACTCATATGACTTAGAAATTTAAAGTCCAAAATGTAAGAGTACTAGGAGCATAAATATCTGTGGTTTTCAATGGAATCCAGACCCCAGAGTCACCGAGGTGCTTTCAGAAGTCTGTATTTTGCCCTTGAGAAATTGTATTTCCCCAATCTATTTTCTGCTAAGACATGGAACAGACAGAATTACTAGGCTATGAGAGTTGATTCTCATACAAAAGATTACATGATTTGCTAGATCCCGTTCTTTATGATCATTGATAAAATCAAGGAGAAAGACTAACTGCCTCTTCTTGTTGAGAACTGTGGAATGCAGAGGACAGGCTGATAGAAGACAGTTGACTTGGTTCCCAACACAATAGATTAGATCAACTTCTTGTCACCTAACAGAGTCACAACATTTTCCTTTCATCTTTACTTTTAACCTTTTTGTCCTGCAAAAG
The DNA here is from genome assembly GCF_004027225.2 of Strigops habroptila. Classification (NCBI taxonomy): domain Eukaryota; kingdom Metazoa; phylum Chordata; class Aves; order Psittaciformes; family Psittacidae; genus Strigops; species Strigops habroptila. Next base: position 3,491,831 of record NC_044284.2, read on the forward strand.
ATAAGAAAGTAGACCAATTTTCTGGATTTAGGGCTGTATTTCTGAGTGACAGCATAGAAATTCAAAAAAGAAATTTCTTTGTGTATGCACATTTTCCCTGGGATGCTTTCCCAGTGTTGGAAACCTCCTTTCAGGCTAAGAGCATATTGCAGAGGGCTGAGGAGAAAAACCCTTATAAACGTTCCTCTGGGATACTCTCAATGACCCCTTAGTAACCATGCTTATCTGAGTCTCATCTTTAGTCACCCATTCATACAGGGACCTTTTTCCTTCTACACTACACTGTTGCAACTGCCCAGGTTTGCTACAATTCCCCATACAACCTCTCTGAGGCTGTTCCTTTCCACTGAGGATGCTCATGCTTTTCAGCATCCCTCATCCAAAGTATCCCAGATGTAGCAGGATGCCAAGTCCTGCAGAGCAGCCTACAATGTAAGACCTGAGCTATGGGGGTGAAGATGCACAAGCAAGGAATGGGAACTGCAGAACATCTGGCAGTTGAGGTCATACTGTCCCCTTGCTTTGTGTGATTTGGAAAACTGATACATGACTTTTGGTCTAGCCCTGTAGCAACAATCAGATATGTACAGAGAGATATTTGGTATTGATCTACTCCTAATCAGAAATGAAATTAAACCTTATCTTATGACAAAGTGTAATTAACTATTTTGTTAATTACTATAATTATCTTCCCCACATTTATTTTGACAGCAGTGTCAGGAGCAGAAAACTATTTCCTTAAATTGCTGTTGCCTATTATGAATTACAAATTCATACAATTCTGAAAAATGACGTTATTCTCCTTTTAGCAGCATGTTTTGCAACAGACAGCTTTGCAGGAAAAAATGCCCATCTACTTGAAAACCAAGCTACAAAGGTCACACGCAGGAGATCAGCCACACTGGAACTAACAGGCATCACATTTGATCAAATACAGATTTCTTTCTCTTTCCTCTCCTGCGTAAGTTTCTTTGATGACATTACGAGATGTGAGGAAAAAAACCCAAACCAACCGATCAAACAAAATAACCAAAAATCCAACCAACAAAAAACCAACCAGGATGAGGAAGAGGAGGAAGGAAAAGAAGAGGAGGAGGAGAAGGAAGAAGAGAAAACCAGAATGGTTTATAGTAGTCACTAACCCAGAGGTGGCCAATAAGGGACAAATGGACTAAATGTGACCCATGAAATCGTACAATGTGTTTTGCCCATTGAAAATGATCCCCTTTCTCTCGCTATTGTGTGATGAGGAGAGGGAGAACACACAGCGGCAGTGTGACACATTGGTGCTCTATGACTCTGTACTGGTTTTCGTTTTACCATATCCCAAGTAGGTGACTTAAAAATGAGACGTGGTTGTGGCCAGAAATCTTTGAAAATGCAGGAATTCAAGTAGGAGCTCTTCATATGCTTTTAAAGCTGGAATCAGACCATCTGCTCTGTGCTTCATTTAGCAACTTCTATTCTTAACTAAAATAGTTTTTGAGCCAGCTGCTTCAGCACTGCAATTCCTTCTTTCTGCCCAGCAGAGTTCAACCTCTGGGGAGGACTGATGAGGCTTTTAAAACAGTTCATTGTCCAAGCAAAACTGAGATTCTCTTGCTGGGACAAGGTCTATGAAAACAGTAAACAAGACATGTGGCACTAATAGGAAACTTACTTGCATTAAGATGGGTCTGTATTTCCCATGGGTTGCATCTCCCACCAGGACAAGGAGGGAGCTGGGAACGAAGGGGCCGAACCACATGTGACCCAAGCATGCTCAGCGGCTGCATCTGGGATTTGCACTGGCAGGGTCTGATTGCTCCCAAGTAGAACTCTTTGGTTTTTCTCTGTACATAAACTTCTGGGCTGCTGCTGGCTCTTCAGAGGGGTCAGGATTGTATTTTGACAAGACAGAATAGGCAAGCAAAGCTGGACCACTAAACTGCTTCAGCTGATACATCCCCATTGTGGAATGGCACTGATGGAGTTAACTGAGTTGGCACCTCTGCTGTGATAGTGTAACACACATGGTGTTTCCTAAGTGGTAATGACTAACATGGTCAGCAGTTGGTGCCAATGCTGAGCATTTGGTTAACCTCCTAGTTTGTTTGTAGCAAAAGTAGTTTACTCAGTACACAGACATGTATCCCAATCTAATCTCCCTGATGAGATATTACAAAGGGGTGGCAGGCTGAAGCGGCATAAATTCCAAATACCATATCTATTTTTACTCATTGACAATAGAGTAGTATCTGTGGGACAAGGACTAGTAAACAAAGAAAGAGAGTCTTTCTCACAAGCCAGCTTTTCTCCCTGATTTAAAATTACAGTGAAGCAGATCTTCAAAGATGAAATAAGAAGTTCATCACTGTGCCATCCCAGGGGTTGATTTCTGCAGCATGGATCTATAGGAGGTGGATTTCAAAACTACACAGAGCCACATGGAAATGAATGTGGTGTTCATATATAGGGCTATTTATACTGGCTGTACTCGCTTGATTTGAGAACAAGAAATAAGAAGACCAGAGCATGAGACATACGGCTAACCACAAACTGATCAGGGAGCTGGATTTTACTGCAATACTGATGCGGCTTGTGATACTTGTGGAGTCATGTGGCAAGATGAGTTCAGCTGCCACTACAAGAACTTGTATTTCTAACCCCTGTTACAGAGGAAAGTTTGGAAAAATGACTGAAAACACACACACAGTGTATACACACTGTATATGGACATTAAAGAGATAAAAAGAGCCAAAATGCACTTAATACAAACCTCATGATTTAGGCTAGTTTCATAATTTTAGGGTGTCTGAATCACAGGTTTTGAATGCATGGGTTTGGCAAAATACCATCATCATAACTAAGCAACAGCTTAATAAATGAATCTAGATGCATTAACAGGATGTGGAATGTAATGCCAATAAATACTAGATAGGAAATGAACTTCAAATAATGAATACATTTGAAGAAAATTAGAATTTCAGAGATATATTATGAATAGAGACAGAGAGAAGGGCCTTTTGCTTATTTACTCTTCTTCCGTACACACAGCACAAGGGATCAGGATCAAGCCAGCAACTAGCAATTTAAAACCCTGTATCTGAGATATATATATATGTAATAGTGGTTATTGATAACTTACTTGGGTTAAAGTCATCACTGGCACTTGGGATATACTTTTGCAAGGAAAAACACACATGAAGTAAAGTTTAAAAGAGCCATTAAATATTTGGGATCGTCAGTAGGTGACAGGAACCCTCATGCCTGTTAGTTCCCCAACATCTGAAAAGCATTTCTGTGCATTCCTGCAATTTTACTCAGAAATATGTATATATACATATGTATACCAATAGACGAGCTGCAAAATACCCACATACACACAAGGGACATATGGAATCCAGCCCGGACCACACTACACTCATGTGGATTTCACTTGCTCTAACTCTACCAGTTCTGCAACTTCTTTACTCTTCCCTTTTTTCTTGGACACCAAAGAGAATATCCAAAGCCTTGATTACCCTTGAGAAACCTAAACACCACCAGTATCAAGATAAAGACTCCCTGACAGCCTGATCTGCGTGTTCTGCCATCCCAGGGGGTAGTGGAGGTGGGCGCCTGATTCATCGTCCAGCAGCACCCAAGAATGGTTAGGGCTGCTCATGATTCACTCTCTCACTGGTGCAGTTCTTGTGTCTCTCTGAATTCCCACGAGGATGGTTACTCATCCTGTTCACTCCAGCCCCAGTGCTTGGCAAGAGGCTTGTAACCCATTGCACCACCTCCCCAGGCAGGTACTCAGGGTGTCACCACTGGCCCTGGGCTGGCAGATGTGCCACCAGGCAGCTGGGCTGCACTAACGGGGTCAGCCTCTGCAGTGCACAGAGCTTCTCATTTCCACCAGTGCCTTATGAGCGAAACTTCCAGACCTTTGCTGTCGGTCTTTCTCCTTGTTTTCATCAGCAGACTATTGCCTTTACCTCCTTTACTTGCCCTTTCCACTTCTTAAAAAACAATTTCTCTTTATTGGTCGTATGATTCAATAAAGTTATTCTCTTGATAAGTGTGAAAGGTCTCTCTCTTCTTGCACCACTGTGTACTTCTGCAGCTCCCCATTACCACAGCTTCTGCTTCAAACTATCATCTTTAAAGGTCACTTGTTTCCTTACACACGCAGCCAAGCCCGACAATGATTTAATGATACCTGAACAAGCTCGGATCAAAATCACCAATGGTACAATCATAAATAATTATTAAGCAAAAGAAGACGAAAGCAAACACGTTCCTTTCCGAGAAACCACCACCGAGGATATTAGTTAAAACGTTAAAGGATATTAACCAATTACATAAACCCCTTTCATATTGCCTTGCTTCATTTCAAACAGGGCACGGGCTATTTTGTGTGTGAACTCGAGTGGAACAAAAGCTGCAGAATGCAATTTGTGTCAGGAGCCGGACTGCGGAGGGACAACTAATTCTAATTAGTGCACATTCCCCAGGGGCCAGCGAGAGGCCGGGGGAGCTGCTGCCGCCGCTCAGCCCCTCTGCCTGCAACAGGTGGGGCCAGGGCAAGAGCCGAGGGCACCCCGTGCTTGACACCCCTAATTAATGGTGTGTGTGTCCAGCCTTTGGATGGGAGAGCTTTTCATGCTCTCTGAGCTGTGGCTGCCTCTCTAATTGCTTACCATTGGAACGGTGGCGGCGGCGGAGTTTGCCAAGAAGCACCAGGCTGCAGTGCTGGTCTCATTGGGAACTCACAGCCTGTAACTCGGTGCAAAAAGGGTACAGCAGGGAAAAGGAATTACTGAGGGGAAAAGTCCTGGCTGCCTGATAACGCTGGTATTCGAGTGAGCACGTCCCTAATGTAAAATATTCCTGCAAGTCATTAATGTCCAGCGCATTAGAAATATGCTTTTAAAATTGGGATCGATTCTAAGAAATGATGGTGGCAAAAGGCACAGGTCGCTGACCTCACTCGCAGACCTCCCAGCTAAGCCTCATTTTGAAGGGTTCAGTCTAAAGCGAACTCAGGGTAAGTCTGGCTGCCTGATTTCCAGCCTGCCTCTGTCAGATCTGCTCCATTCATGAAAACTGCTTCTGCAAGAGCACAGCAGCCCTAATGAGAGAGGCAGCCCACCCCTCTGCCTGTGGGAGGGAAGGGAAGGGAGAAAATGCAAGAAGATATTATACAACATGCCAGTTGGAATTGTTTCCTAAATAACTGAGCAATGAAGCATACTTCACACAGACTAGGATTATCTCATTTGCAAAGTTTTGCAACAGCTAAACACGAGTGAAAAAACCTGATTTAATCCTGATGATTTCTATACACTGAGTTATACCAGGGAAATGCTTAGGTGTAAGAGATTGCAGTGACTGGGGGTCTGACACATGAACTGTAAAAAGTGTTTTCTTGACTTGCTTTTCTCCATGTACCAGCCAACAGGAAGCTATGGCAGAAGGAGAACTGGCGAAGCCTCTGAGGAGCTCTGCTCTCCTCTCTTCTGATGCTTTGGAGGAGTACTGGAGCTGTCCTTGTGTGCTGCTGCAGCAACCCACCACGCGCTTCTGTGTGTGCTGCCCTCAACACTGCCCAGGCTGACATATTTTATCCAAATGATCCTACCAGCTACACTAACCAGCTACTCTGTATGCCTCCCTTCCTCTGGACTAAGGGCTTTATTTAGGGACTTTAAATAATCCTTCATCATCGTTTCACATCAGTCTCAAACTAACAGGGCTCATTTCTCTGCCTTTATTACATTTACTTTTACTACACATTTCAGCTAAAACCACTCCAGAGGGGTGTGCCAACTATGACTATGTCACGAGAATGATTTTATTAAGAAAATGCCTTGGATGCTACCTCTTAGCATTTTCCACTACTATTGTTTGGGTTGCACCAGAGGCTAAAATGCGGCTTCTTTTAATAACACATTTGCATAAGTTGATCTGAAAGATCCTCATGCAATGACATTACTCCAGGGTTGGCCTGTCATCTCAAAAAAGCCTGAGGTGCTGGTCCCAAAGCGATCAAACTCAAGAATTAACTAGTCTTCATAAAGCAGGAACATCTCTACAAGCAGTAAAACAAATGATTATCAGTTCTTTTTGGCGATGGTCTATGCCAAGCTAGAGAAAAACAGAGCTTTCAAACACTGACAATCTGGTATATTGAAGTATGACCATTATTTTTTATTTTCCACATTTTTGGTCCAAAGACAGTTCTGAGTAATTGATTCCCATAATGAGCTATGGTTCGTTAGTCAATTTAATTTATAATTGAATTGGATGGATGTAACTCTGTGTAAAATTGTCTCTGAAGAATCTGTTTTGTTCGTCTGTTCAACTTCTGACGGGGATGGAAGAAAATCTAAATTATTCCCTTCTGCAAGAGGGGAAAACTCTCAAAGTCTCAGCATCCCTTGTGAAATTAAGAGGGAAAATATTGTTAATAGTTGCCATGCAAAAATAATATGGCTTCACTAAAATTTATACAACCCTGACAGTTAACACATTAACGTCTGGAATGGTGGCTTAAACTGATAACCAAAACATGGGAAAATCCATGAATCGGCAGCCCTTCCTCAGCAGCTGGAAAGATCCCTCTTAACCTGAATGAAAACCACAACAGATAATGTGTCAGCCATGGTCAGTCATGGCTTACTTCTTTATACTGCAAAACGTGGAGCATTTCCTTCTCCAGGCATTTATCCCAATATTCCGATGATACAACTTCACTGGGAAGTGCGTGGTGTGAAGAACCAGACCTAGTGGGTTAAATTCTCCTTCCGGTTCCAACTTTGGAACCTGGAGTTGCTCCCATTGCCATGAAACGTGGGAGTGCTCTAAATTCAGTTTGCTTTTGTAAAGAGATTTGGGAATCACCACTCTATTCTCTGTGGGCCTCCTCTTGGCCATTGCTAAGCTCATGAAGTAACAGTATATGAGCAGTATATGAGAATGACTCCTGCTTAGGAGCAGAGGCAGGGAAGAAATAGCTTGGTTTAGGATTTTGAAGATGAACATGAGGGTCCATTTTTAGGTTAATTTTGCCCTGGGGTTCCTTGGGCCTCAAGACTCACAATCAAACCCACTTTCACATCAGAGAAAATACTCAGGTTCTCATCGTGTCCTGAATACACTTCCCTCCTCATTTTTCATGTCTAAAGAGAATCACTGTCTCTGTCTCCCATCACTGGTCTTAGCAAGATGCCCAGTATTGAAAGATGCATTTAACTTACAAGGAAAAGCAACTGAATTAACTCATTCAATATTTGTATTTTTCTACATAGACACATATCTGTCATTGATGGTGTGTTAGCAGACATACACGCTAGCATTAAAAGAACTGCTAAGCTATTATGTAAGCATAGTATTCCTTGTAATCCAGCCTCATGCAAAAGCGAAATATACAGTCCCTGTTTGCTGAAGAAATAAAGTGCACGGAGCAGCACTGCAGTGGGATAGGTGATGATGATCTGCTATTATCAGTCCCAGCAGGCACATATTTTTTCTTAACAGCCGCAGGACTGCTGCTCTGAAAGCCAGGCACAAGGATTTCTTAGTTCAGAGCATTTCACATTGCTTTTTAGAGGCAGGCATGACACACGGCTGCACAAACTCTTCTGGCCTCCAGTTAAGGGGTCGCTTAACAACCTCATTTGTCTACTTTTGCATCAAGTCCCCAATAAATTCTGATGGGCAACAGGCTCCCAGGCTCCTTACGTTATCTAGATAATGGGGCTTTTTTCCCCCCTTTCCTGTAACAGTAATAGTAGAAACATTGCATCTAATCTTCATCATATTTCAGAGTTTGTTTACAATGTTTCCGACCTTTTTTGTCCACTCTCAAGTGTTTGCTCTGGTAGAAGGGATACGAGACAGGTTCAGTGACTGGTCACACCTGCCCACCTCTGCTGAAGTGAATGAGGTCATAAAGGTGGAACTGAGGACAAAACTTGGCCTATTACATCTACTTAAGAGTTACCACGGGCTGTTTATTTCTGGCCTACGCTATATGGATGTAATAGCAGGTACAGGCTGGAGCTATTGAAGACTACTCTTAATGACTACATTCTGTCTGAGAAATTCTTTAGTATAAGTAATTTTCAGCACTGTAAATGCACTGGAGACAATGCAAGTTGTTTCTAAAAAATGTTAAAGCTGAGATCATTTATACATAATGCACAAAGCAATGAGGGCAAACTCTTCAGTGCAGATAAGAGATGTCACAGTAAACTTATGTTCCAAGGCAGTGGTATCAGTTACGATCGATCACTTGGTAGCCAGTGGAAGTTACATTTTTACTTTAGTCTTTAAACTCTTTTGACTGCACTACCAAAGTATTGTTTTAATCTGAAGTGCCAGATCAATATTTCTGATCAATAAGCATTCATTTCCAACTAACAAGGACAATGGGTAGTGGATTCCTTTAAACATTTTCATTTCAAGAAAATTTCTGCTGTTCTAGAAATCAGATCTCTAATGAAGAATACAAGAAAAAGGAAAATGAACACAAAAACATAGCAGAGAACTTCCAGATAAATCCAGCTCTTCCCCAGCACAATTTTTCTTCCTCCTGTGACACTATATCAGTAAATAAGTCTGTATGACCTTTATATTTTAAGTAATTATAAAACTCAACAGCATTACCAGTAATTCTTCCCATCAAAGCATACAGAGCTAAACCAAACAAAATCCAAACCACAAATGACCAAAACCAAATGGACAAACTTCAGTTCTTGCAAGATTAATCCCTAGTGGTACAGACAGATAAGAGTAGACAGATAGTGATGGAAAGACTTGGGGATGTTGGCTGATGAGAAGCTGAGCATAACCTGGCAATGTGCTCTTACAGCTCAGAAAGGTAACCATCAAAAGGAGTATGGCCAGCAGGTCAAGGGAGGGGATTCTCCCCTCTTCTCTGCTCTGGTGAGAGCCCACCTGGAGTACTGCATCCAGCTCTTTGGTCCAGAGGAGGGGCATGAAGACGCTTCAAGGGCTGGAGCACCTCTGCTACAGAGACATCCTGAGAGAGTTGGGATTGTTCAGCCTGGAGAAGAGAAGGCTCTGGGGAGATCATGAAGCAGCCTTCCAGTAGCTAAAGGAGCCTAAAAGAAAACTGAAGAGGGACTTTTTCCAAAGGCCTGTAGTGACAGGACAAGGGGGAATGGCTTTAACCTGACAGAAGGGAGATTTAGATTAGATATAAGGAAGTTCTTCCCTGTGAGGGTGCTGAGGCGCTGGCACAGGGTGCCCAGAGAAGCTGTGGCTGCCCCATCCCTGGCAGTGTTCAAGGTCAGGTTGGACACAGGGGCTTGGAACAACCTGCTCTAGTGGAAGGTGTCCCTGCCTGTGGCAGGGGGTTGGAACTGGGTGAGCTTTAAGGTCCCTTCCAACCCAAAAGACTGATAACAAAGCACAAATCTACAAGCACAGCTTTAGAAAAGTACTCCCAGTTTACATGGTAGATTTGGTATTCCAAATACTCAAGCTTCCATGAGCTTCAGAGAAATCCCTCCACTTTCAGCCCAGATGTGTTTAGCCTCAAGAATGGCAACCCCTGGCCCAGCCAGCAGCCAAGAGCTGATTTTCTTAAGGGTGAACCTTTCTTCTTGGCCACAGACAGATGTTGAGGTCTATGCTCTACTCCCCTATTCCGTGGAAAACCCAAACACCATCTTGCCAGAACATGTGGACAGAACATGTCGTTCTGTCCCTTCCTGCTTAGTCCTGAGCTTTTCAGAGCAGGACAAAGGTCTGCTTTAAATGTCCCTGGGACTGTGATGCACAATAGAGACATGTTTGGCTACAGAGAAATGATGACTTTTGCCACAGTGGTGTGTACAGACCACTCCCTTTCGCTTTACAAGCTAACTATGAGACAACATGTTTTCAGCGCCTGCAGCTGTGCTTAGCAGTCCCCACTAAACTCAACATTCTCCAACTTTCCATCACCCCCATGTAATGATTTGCTGCTTCTCACACTCTCCTCAGGACACTGGCTATTGTTTACAAGGCAAGAAATACCAGAGCTAAAATTTAAGAGTAACTGGATTCCTTCAGGCTGGGCTGTCAGTGTCCTGCACTGCAGGAACTATGTGCGTGGTGCCCTCCATCCCCTCGCAGCACTCCTGGCACTAAGGCAGTGGAAACTGCTTAACTAGTTGTCTGCAGGCACCTCGGCACAGGGTGTAAAAGCCAGGCTGCTGCAGCCACTGTGCACCCCCTCTCCTGGCATCTTCCTCAAAGGATGGGTGCTGAGGGGCCGTGAAGCCATGACTGGAGTGCCCTGTGCCTGGTGGCCCCTGCTGACACATGGCCCTCACATGCTGTTGTCCTGCCTCTGTGGCACTGGCTTGAAAGCGCAAACCAGAGCACAGCGTAAAGCCCAATGCTCTACCTTCTCCTTCACAGCTGGTGACAGAGCTGTGGTTTGGGTGGGGTGCAATTAAAATACAATAAATACTGTATTCTATTGTTCGCACAGGCTTCATTCCCCTTCATACATCTGTGGCGTTACTTTGGGTTTTGAATCAACCCCAAAGTTCAAAGCTAAGTCAGACAATTTGTCTGCTTTAATTTGTATTTATCATAAGCAGTGAATTTCATCTGGATTTCCCCCAGAAACATAAATCAGGCAAGATTTGCTCAGACGCATGCATCCCAACAAACTTAAGGAGGAGTCTGGGCCAAGCTCCGTGCTTCATGCCATCTTTGCTCTTAATTCTACATATGAGATATAGGGGAAGTCAGCTGCCAAAGTGGGTTGCATGCAGACTACACTTTTCTCACTGGGAAATGATGGGAAAAGAATTTTGGCTCCATTAAATACACAGTGTCCTCTCAGACAGAAGGCTTAACACGAAATGAATGGAAGGTCAAACTTTTGTAGGGCTATTAATCTGTCCTGCGACTTATGCAGATTGGAAAACATATGAGAAATGTAACCAGAGTGTTCACTCTGCTTTAGATAGCAGGAGATATGCAGAGCCTCAATAGATAACCTTCTGTGAACACTGGGAAGCTGGATTTGATGGGAGAGTTGCAGGAGTCCTACTCTTTATGGTGCCTATTCATCTAGCACAGTACTCAAATAGGAAGGAGGGGATGAAGGAAGAGGGACAAGAGGAAGAAGGCTGCTAGAGAGATGCATAAATTTACCATAAATGGGAAAACTTTCACTGACTTTAAGCCAAGAAATCCGTCCTGCTTTAAAAGGCAATACAGCCAAAGGGTGGTATGGGCAACACTCGTCTACATGAACAAGAGGCACATGTTAGGAACACTCCAAAATCATGCTAAATCTTAACACAATCTTGTACCTCACAAAATGCATGTTCTATTGTGTTTTCCACTCTCTTTTTTGTTCAGTTTCTTCCTCCCCAGCTATTCTGGAATTGGTTTTCCTTCTTCAGGTGTTTTCCAGTCACAATTACTCCCTTGTTTCAAAATACTGGGTTTGTTCATCTATTTCTCTGACCATGCCTTTTCCATCTTTCACTGTAGTGTTCTCCCCAACTAGTCATGACCTCTGCTTTTCTTCTGGGCTCTATTTTGTTTTGCTTCTCTTATTCCTCTTCTTTCCCTTCTGCTTTTTCACACAGACTCCTTTCTATCTGTCATTTCTTTTCCTTTGTGTGGTATTCTCTTTATCTCATCACTACTTCCTTTTTATTTATTGTACTTTTCCTACTTCTGTACTTGCTTTCTCTCTGTTATTTGCTTATATACTCCCGTTCCCAAAGGGAAGAATTGGATTTGGAAGAAATGGTGGGAGTTTATCATTGTGTAACCATTTTCAAAATGGTTTTAAAAGTAAAAAGCAAAGTTATCAGTAAGGACTTCTTTTTAATTTGTTTTTTCCTTGCAGGAAATAGACATTTCCTCTGGGTTTTGACAGCAACATTCCAGTTTGGTTAAAATCAAGCAAATACTGTATCATCCCAACGGTCTATATCAGAAACTGATCAGGCAGAACACAAGACAACTCCTCGCTTGTTTGGCTCATACCCAGCTATTTTCCCGCTTCTATATCCCTTAAAACCTTCTCTGGATGCCCCCATAATGTCACTATATGACTAAAGATGATTCAGTAGCCTCCTGCCACCCACTCCCAGCTAGGCACCTCTATAGCCTAGTCCAGAAGAAAAAGATCCTCAATGTTTTCCACCCTTCTAAGGTCCAGGCTTGTAACTTAGGTGCTCTGAAAGCGCCCAGGTCTCTTGTGTTCATGGGCAGGTTCCTGAGCTGTCCTCTGAATTGCACTTCAAAGAGATGTTTAGAAGTACTTAGTATGAGTAATTTGCTTTGAGCTCACCACCTACCTCATGCTCTGCAGCAAACACCAGTGCCTTCTGCCATTGCTTACACCAAAACAAAGCAGATGGAAAAAAAGCACAAGAGGAGCTAAACTAATTCATAAGAACAGTCGAGTTGATACAATCAGCCACAGCCCTGCTACTGGCCCATGCACTGGAGTTTGGGAGCCTCACGGAGCCAGGTACCTGAGGTATAACACAACTAGAAGTGTGTACAATACACGCGGCATATTAAACAGCTGATGTTACATGCTTTGGGGGAATATTTCCCCCCAAATAACTGTGGGAAATATTAATTATTTATGGAATATTTGCATAACTGCATAATGTGTCTAGATATAAATAACAGATTATTTGCATAACTGCATAATGCCACTAATCACGGAAAGAAAAAAAGAACAAAATATTTCTGGCATTTGCTCACACAGTGTCATATATGCTCTGTGATTCTTCTTCTAGCTCTCCCAGCCAGAAGCCAAAGCATAAGCAAGCTCTGTAATCCTGTATTCAGTAAGAGGAACCACAGGTAAATTTGCAAACCCTTTGCAAGTCCTGTGCAAACAGTAGCCCAACTGCAAGGTCTTGCAAACCCCTACAGGCTGGATGGTGTTTTGCACAGATTATCTGCCCAGAACTAGCAGAGAAAAAACAGAACATGTGCACAATGTGCATAAGTTTCTACAACCAAAATTCACCTGTCATCCCTCCTGAATAATGCTGTCACCACTCCTCTCTTAGGCAGCAAAGTGCTTTACAAGGGGAAAATATACCATTCTGCAGATAAAGACACTCAGGCCCAGAAACATTAAATGACTTTCCCAAAGTCAGAGAGCAGATCAGCGCTAGAAATGGCATCGCCAGGACCCCCTGCTGGTCTCCACACCAGGCTGCACCTCACCAGGCAACGAGAAACCATGCTTGACCATTAAACCTTGTGCTCAGTGCACAATTGCCCACCTTCCCTTTCCCATTAAGCTGGATCCTTTCTCCCCATCATCGGTGAGCTCAGAGAAACAACGGGGTGACCCTAGCTTAACTAGCTCAAAAGCATCACAAAGCAGAAACAAGCCTAAAATATAAGCTTTAATATTCCCTAATAATCACTGTTCTTTGTTAAAGAACAGTGATGACTGCTGTTCTTTTCTCTGTTAAATACTAGTTACCTCAGTGCTGGAGTTTCTAACATACACAACACTAACTTCATTTTTAATGGTATTTTGGTCTAATTTCAGGGCCTGATTCCCAGTACAAACTCAAGTAACAAATGTATAATTATTCTCATAAATAACTCAGCACCTTACAGTAGGTTTCAAACAAGTTTCCCCACAAGGCACGAGTGCCCTATATTAAATTCTTTTAAAGTGTAAGTTGATTAAGGTAAGAATTAGTTGTTATTACCTTATGGACATTTTAGTTTTCACAGCATTTCAAAGCTGGTCCTATCAGGAGTAGATTTGTTGCCGCCCACTGGTACAATCATCAGGAAAATTAATAATCATGTTCAGTCTGACTATAAATCACTGCAGTACAGGCAATTAATTTCTGTGGAAAAATGAAAGATCTGTAAGTAGTACTATTGTGTAAAGTATACGTTGTGAAAACTGAGATCCAGCACAGGCAAATTACAAACCCAATGCTCCTAATTTCAGAGCGTGATAATGCTGGGTCATCCCAGGCTGGACAGCCAGAAGTTCTGAATAAATCATGCTGGCAACTCCTACCAGCTTATGGTTGTTGTATTATGTTTATGCTGCATTTGTAATTCTTGAACCTGGTACAAGCATACGTGCTAGAGTCTGGACAAAACGATCACAACTGAGACTTTTCATACATCTTCTACTGCTAAAACAAGGCAGTTTGTTGCATTTGTTTATAACCTTGCCATTACACAGGGCACATTTCTACATAGCATGCTTCTTTTCAGTTAAGGCCATGGTGATCCTGGCGAGAACAGAAGAAAGATGATGTGTACATATGCAGACCACCACATGCCCCTTGTAAGCTAGATTTATACTGCCCTACCAACACATGCCACAATCCTGCAAAGACATGTGTTTGCCAAAAGTTAGATAAATGTAGCATCAAGGCCATAAAGTTTAGTTTGTGTTTAAAATAAGAGTAAGCAAAGCAGCTAGAAGCTCAATGTTTTAATTGGCTTACCTATGAAGACAGTACGTCCTGTAGCACTATGAGAGATATTGTTATAGAAGACTGAAACTCAGTTTCATTTGTTATAAATAAGTCGAATTATTTCCAAAATCTCTGGACCTGAGTGTTCAATATCCAATAAAAAACCCCAAACAACTTCACAAAGAAACAAAATAATACTTTGCAGCAGCTTTTAGTCCAATAGACAAATTATTCTCTAGGGATTAATTTCAGTTGAATTCATCATACCTGAAAACATTTGAACAACATTTAATAATGGCTTGGACTGGAGGCTACGGGCAAAACCTTTACCCATTTGTTGCTGGTTGAATGAAAATGTGTAACAATGGAAGTAACCATGAAGTGAAGTATCTATGGAGATTAAAAGAGGTAAAATAATGCACATTGTGATCATTCACACAGAAAAAGTTGTCAATGTTGTAAGTAAATGTTTTCTAAAGGCATTGAAAAGGATGGATAGACTTCCTTTCTTAGCCACTTACGTCTTCTGCTGCTAGATCCAGCTTGAAAATCAGGTACTTTGAGGTATAAGTATCTGGACTTCACAGGGAAGTTCATTACTGACGAAGAGCATATCCATAAATAAGGAAGTTCTCCCTTGGAAAATATTCGAGGACATTTTTAATAGTTTCTAAGATAGAAGAAGAATGGACAAATAATTATCTGGTACATGGGCTCCTGTTCATTTTGTAAGAGCAAAAAGAATTTAATAGGCCACATGAATTGCATTTGTCATTTACTGAATGTTCAGATGAGTGTGTAAAAGTGAAGCTATGAGCTACGCTATGTATCCCCCAGAAAATGTACCTAGATACCTTACTAGATGAAACAGCATGCTACCAGAAAGCTACTGCTGGTAGTCAGAAAAGCAAGCCCAAATTCCTCATTAGGAAATAGAAGTAAATAATTCAGGGACGTGATGCCTTCCATCGAGATACATGATGCATTTAATGCATTTTAAATAGTTGAAGGAAACTCTGAAGAAATATACCTGTTTCCACAAAGATCTACACAGATTTTCATATTAATGTGTGGGATTTTGGGCCACACTGCTATCCACAACGAGATAACTTGTTTACTAAAACCAAGCTTGTGCCTAAGACGTGGAGAAAACCATTGAGAAAACTCTGCACTTCCAGTAAAGCTGCAAACACACCAAGATGGCAGAAATAAATCTGCTTGTCACTTTGTCTCCTCCCTTTTCTTCCCCATCCTCTCAAAGGAAACCTGGACCTTGCAAATGAACCTAGCCACGTCCTTAGCTACTTTTGAGTAATGATTCAAGTAACTGCTGTTAACAAAACTCTGCAATATGTCAGCTAACCTGTAGGCTTTCCTAGGCAATCGTTGATGTATTTCACACGCCTGGATGAGTGGTCTGTGCCCATCCATGCTGCTTGTACTTACACAGGCTTAGTGGGCTGTGACTGCCCGCTGTGTATCTGCTGTACAGACAGAGAGGTCTGAAACTCTCACGTACCACCCACATACGCCGCAAACCTGCTGTGTACTGTTAAAGTGTGGCTAAATGTGTTCTTTCATTTGGGTTTCAAATGACATTTTCATTTTAAATTTAAAGATTGAGCCATAGCCAAATCTGTGTTATCGTCTGGGTTTATATGGTCATTACAGAGCTTTGATAAACATCTAGGCATATCATATAGTTGAGTGTAATCTATCTGTCTATCTCCTTGCAATTCTTCCCATAGACTGGACATAAATCTTAGGCAGGGATTTGAGGAAGTATTAGGATAGTATCAAAAGAGATGAAAATCACAGCTGTTCCAGCTAAAAGCCCTTCCTGATTTGTTAAACAAACATAAAACTGAGTTGAGAATTTCCCAGATTCACCTGGTTTAGCTGTATACAAAGAGCGGTTAAATTAAATGATCTTTCTCACAAAGGTCAAAAGTTAAGTGTCCCTGGTTACATGAGGCCTCATGCCTAATGGGATGATAATCCAATTCTATGGCATCTAGAATGAATCCTTCTCCTAAGTTATTAAATATGCATGTCTATCCCTAGCAAAATATATTGGAGCAGTGAGAAGCGGAGCTAATATACCGCACCAGAGTTGCAAAAATGTCAGCTTGGAACAGAAGAGCAGAGAAGAAAAAACAAACGAAACCTCCCACAGACAGTTCCAAGGGATAAAAAAATCAGAATGTTATTTGCCAAGTCAAATGCTCATAACAAACCCCAAACCAGGGCCATTCTCACACTGAACTGATGTGGCTTTTCCCAGGCAATGTTTATTCTAGTTTTGATGTAACATTTTAATAAGCGCGTTAACTACTGATACAAGAAAGAACAGGAACTTCATCCTGCAGGGTGGGAACTTCACAGCAGGTTTCCTTTCCACACACAATCACCCATATCATCTTTAAGATTTTCCTATTTTCATGCAGGAAAAAAATTGCAAGTCCCAGTTGTGAAGAAACAAAATGTCATTGTGGGAATCAAAGTTCCTTTAACCAGGAACCTTACAGACAACCAACCTTTTAATCCTTTCAGAGCTCTTAACTGCCAGAATTGCACGGAGTTAAGACTAGGAAAACTCACAAGAGCTTTTAGTAACTCATTTCAGTGCTCTTCTGCTGTGTCACACAGCTTGCCATTAACAGCTTGGGAAATTCTAACCAGGTAAATGAAAGAGGCAGATGTCAGCCCCTCTGATCAAGGTGAGCTTGGGGGAATGCTAACTGCATTTGAATGGCACTGCTTGCCGGGTGTTGGATGTTTTCTGCAACAGAAATCAAGGGTTACAGAGTGTAATCCTTCCTGTTGCACCCTCTCCCAGTGACTAATCACTTCCATCATTAAAACCATGGGCCCTTTTTATAATCCATGCTTTGCCTGGGAAGTCACTGGTCCTTGTTCTCTACTAGCTTATACAGCGTAATACCTGGAAATGTTTTGTTTCTTTCCTAGAACATACATTGGACTGTCATCTCTCAATCATCTTTGTGATATGCTGATTTTATGAAGCCCCACTCACTGTAAAACATTTTGTCCTTCACAAACTTATAGTGTTATTTTTGCTTTTAACCTCCTTATTAAAATAGGAACACCAAAACTTAACACCAGTTCCCAGCATAGCTTCATAAAAATGAGCACAAAAGTAAAATCTCCCCCTTACTGCTACCCTGTTTACACAGTAAATGCTGCAGCAGCCACTTTGGTCAGGATCAGTGCCTAAACTTCTCCTGAATAGGTGTTTTCCTGAGCACAGTTCCCCTTTCCATGCACACAGATGGCAACACTCAATCCTAGGTAACTTTGCATTCAGTGACCCTACAGCACATTATGTTTGAAGAACAGCCTACCAATGCCACCACTCCATGGACTCGTAAGCTTCCACTTGCTTGCTGGCTGCTGATTCTCATTCCTGCATTGTCCCCTGTGCAGCCGTGACTCTACATTAAAAATAAGCATTCTCTCTTCCTGGGGGAGTTTTAGCTGATTCAGTGCACCAACACCCGTACCAGCAGTGGAAGAGGGAACAAGCACTATCACAGTGGCCCCAAATGGCTGTGGAAATAAGAAGTCAGTGATTCACTGTCTTCTGTTGGAGAACCTTACTCTGCTCATTAGCTACCAAGTTACAAAAAGGCTGTGAAGAGAGGAACCGCAAGGGGAAAGGGAGCGAGCTCTGACCTGTGCCAAGCTCCTGCTGCCAGACCTGTCACTGGTTCCCACTCAAAGTGCATAAGGGGCTGAGTGACCCAAGCTGCTGGTCAGCAGCGCTGGGAGGGAGAGAGCTGTGCTCCGGGCAGGGGCCAGCTTCAAGTTCAGCTCTTCAGTGCTCTGCAGAGGCAGGGTGAGTGGTAGGACTGCACTGCCCAGTCCTGGTGCAGTTTGGGCACTGATAACCCCACCCCAGGCACCATGTGAGGCTGGCCATGCTGTGCAGCCTGTGGGCAGTGCGCTCCCCTGCCAGCCCCAGCCTCCTGCTCCTCCAGGAATGGACAGTTCAGAGGCACTCGTCAAACAGAAACAGGCACCTCAAGGAACAGAGACCAGCAACCAAGACTCCCGATTAAAACAAATACAGAAACATCCAAGGATCCAATAAACCCTTGAAACTTCATATCTGACTCAAGCAAAAGAGCTGGAAAAATCTCCCCTGGCCCTTTTCTCACTGTCCTTCCCCAGCAGGCAACACAAACTCTGTTTGGCTTGGCTTCATACTGAGCACCACCCAGCCCAGGGAACTGACCACCAAGGAGCAACACAACAGAGAGTGAGTGGTGCGACCTTCCACGGGAAGGCAGGGAGGACTGCGGGATGTGGCTGCTGTACCCTGCTCCGGCCGCTGAGCAACAGCGCTGGCAGAGCACAGTCCTCTCTCTTGTAAGGTTGGGTCTGAGGGTGAAGCAGGAGTAGAGCTCGGCTGCAGAGGTAATGGCACTCGAAGGTTGCCATTTCAAGATTTCCTTCATAATAGAAATTTCATGAGACTCATCAAGTTTCCCGCATGCTCACACATTACTCATCACTGTGGTATTTGAACACCTTAGACCAGCTGTTTCATGTGAAACACGGTGCCATCGGCCAAAATCTCTGGAGATTTCAGATGTATAATTAGTAGTTCCTCTTCAGTTCCGGGTCCAACACAGACTTCAAACTACTAAGACATTTTGAGGACCTTAGATATGGAGGTTCTGCTTTGGCCTGATCTTTCTTCCTTTACCAGAAAAACACTGTTTAGATCATTTCCACTGAAGTCACTCACTGTGCATCTGTCTTCTTCATCAGAATATTCCCAGTGTGTTCTTTGTTGCACACTGTTTTAATTAGTGTTACACAGTCTTGTATATTCAGCAAAAAAAGGCAAATATGACAAATGTGATTAAATGTTTCAGTTTTGAGAACATCAGCTTAGGTAAGCTTTTACACAATAAGGCATTAATAATCTTTTGCATACGATATAGAACAATTTTCTGTGATTAACTGTGTGCTGATCTTAACAACGATAACGATGGATGAACACTTTACTCATTGTGTAGGCAGATACAGTTAGAGAGATATACAGAAAAATTACCATAGAATTAGGAAGTAAATAAATGTTTAAGTCAAATATTTGTGCTTTTATCCTTGGAATCTAATGATGACAAAGTTTATCAGATATTTTACATTTTCTCTCAGCAGCAATCATGTGGTTATCATTGACAGACGAAAATAGAGAAGAATTGGGTTATGAATTCCAATAAATAAAGCATTTTACTGAATTTGTATGCATGGGTGTGCATGTGTTTGTGCCTGTAAACTATGTATTATGGTCAAATGACACAGGGGAGGATAAAAAACCTCAAGCCCTTCAAATGAAGTAACCAAGGCTCTATGTATTAAACGTTCATGTTATCATAATGTGGCTGGTGTGTATACACACCACTGCTCTCTACTGGGTTAAGTCAGAAATGCTTATCTTTGACTAAATGCCTATACCGTAACTAAGTGAAAATGATTTTTCCTTAGCTCTCTTGATAAGAGTTTGTTTACAGAGCAAGTAACAGGTTTTAATACTGATGCTTAGCATAAATTAAGGGGGCCATCTTGTGCAACCTAGTGACAACACCCCTATACAGGGCAATTGCACCTCAACTAGCATTACTATAAACTAGCTTTAAAATTACATTAAGAATTAAACAGATGGGGATTTTTTTTTCCAACAGCTCCTAGTAATTTAAATGGTATCAACTCCCCATTCAAACTGCTTGTGTCTTTGTTTCATGTCTCTGGTCCCCATAGGTAGAGCCATCCCAAACACCAAGCAGTTCAAAGAAGCAGATAATTAACTACTGCCTATTGTACAAATTGCACATTTTCAATTAATGCTCTACCTCACAGGCAGGGCAGTTAGTTTTAATCAGTCTCATGACATCAACTATTGTGGTTCCTGTTCTCAGATACTAGAAGGCACCTTGATGGTGCCATGCAGGCAGACTGCAGCACACAGCCCCTTCACTTGGGCTCTGCTGTGTGTAGGGCTCCTTCCTAAACGTTTGAAAAGAAAAGGTTCTAAGGAGAGAACCATGGAAGGTCACTCTTCTTTGGGACAGGCTGTGCACACAGAGTTCCAATGGTTTTCAGCTTTTATGCTCACAGTTTGCATAGCTTCAGGCCTACCCGATGCTATGGAAGAGGACAACAGATACCAGGTGGACACAAGCCATTTTCTCTTCACATCTGGCTCACAGCATGCTCCATTAGCACCTTTCAGACTGGGGTAGTTCAGAGAAACCTTGAGACTACCCTAGCTATCTTTGGTGGCCTCTAGAAACTGCAGAAATGGCTCTCCTTTTGGGTTGTGTGGCCTGTGCTGAGCACAGATTAGCTGATACAAGAGCCAAGGTTAATCCCTGTATTTGATTATATGTATTTTTTTTAAATAACCTTAAAAATTTCAACACTCCAGTGAATTAAAAATATAAAGTATTTGGATTTGGGGTGGGGGTGGGAGAAGGACGAGAGAACAGAAAACTCAGGAAGTAGAGCAAAAACATACACTTCATTCTCACAAATAAGAGAATGACCTTTATAATGCAGTTGGAGCCTTGCTTCTTGTCAGTTATGGGTCAGTGCCCTATTACTGTATTGCCCACACGCTATTATTGCAGCAATGCAACTGCACCCCTAGAGGGAGGTTGTGACAACATTTCTATTACAAACCCCTCTTTCCAGAAGGTTAAAACCTGCCTGTCAGCAAGGAAATAACTTTATTAAAACCAAACCTTGATAAAAATCTATTTGGCCACTTTCAAATGACTACAGCCTTGTCCCAGCGTAAGAAACATACTGGGTTCAAATGCTCTCGTGCAACTCTAGAACAGTTTTGCTCAAACCCCTCCCTGGGCTTGGCTACACCCATGAGGCTCAGGAAGGGAAGGCACTGAAGGAAGCCCTCACGACTCGGATGCCCTGGGCCCTTCCAGGGAAGCAGGAGCCTGGGAAGGCTGCTGGAAGGTGAGGTTTTACCAGAGACCCAGCCCTGTGCCAGGTCTGGAGCCTGGAGTCAAAAGACAAGGCAAACGTTTCGCTTCACTGCAGACATCTTCAGATGCCTCTTCCTAATGGAGGCCACTTTTGTTCCTGCTATGGAAACAGCTATGGGAAAGCAAGTGACCTCTGTCAACACAGCTCACATTAGCACAAGGGTAGTACATCTACCCCTGATTTTGGGTGAAAGCTAGGGTTACAAATATATATACACACATAAAAAGAATTATATTAAACCTGGATTTGGCTCCATTTGTTTAAAAAAACCCCATAAACATACATTGAAGCCATACACCAAAAAAGCTTTTAGAGGACTCAAAGGGGTCTTTCTGTTGTAATAGGTACTTTTACTTTGGTTTTCAGTCCAAAAAAATCTGGTTTATGTGTATATCTGGCTGGTAGATTTACATATCCAGGCAGCTTTTTAGGGAGTCAGTCTTGTGTGTAAATAAGAGATGTCATTTGTTAAGATCTCATAAAAAAAAAAAAAAAAATCTTTAAATCAAGTACTTTATATTCAAACCTCCCCCTTTAAAATGAAGACAAGAACTTGAAACTGGCCAAGCCAGAGAGGCTATTTATCCTACAGTGCAAACTCGCGCTTTATGGGAATTTTCTCCTTAAGATAGACACTTAAAGAATAAATAAATAAACGATGACATATTAAAAAGAAGAGGCTCTGTTCAAAAACCCTGAGGTTCAGATGTACTTGCCACCACGTCTCCTTTGCTTCTGAGCAACCTTACTCACAAACAAAAGCACTGCAGCCCAAAACCCTGTGTCAATGGAACATTAGAGACCTGTGGGTCCTTGTGAAATATTAACAAAGAATAAAATTCCAAGATAAGACCCTGGAATGAGGAACACACCAGCAGAAAGAGGGCTCAGAGTACACTGTGCGGCTTCTCAGCTTGCTCCCTGAAAAACCCAGTGTACAAATTAACCCCCATGTCCTCTGAATCCCAACCCACTTGGCAGCAGGACAGGAGAGGGTATGCTGGGTACTGCAGTCTGGTTCTGCTCCCTGAGTCCCATGTCGGCATTGCCTAAGCCTAGGACTAACGTCAGGAGCAGGAAAAGGAAATGCAGGATGAGAGGAATAAAACCCCTCCTTGTGCTTTTCTGATCACTGCTCTCGTGGATGCATTTCCTGAATCCCCAAGACCGTGCTGCACATACAGCATCCTCTGATGACAGGGAGACCTGCAGGTGCCTAATGGCTGCTCCACAGCTCTGAGGACTTTGCCTTTCTCCTTTGCTTCCCAATTCTTAAGTGTGGGAATCCTGAATCCTGGGATTGTTTTTTTAACTGATGACATGATCTTTCTCTGCAGATCTGTCCACTTCCAACACAGCCAAGACCTCCTCAAGTACATGAATCCTTAAATAGTTAAAAAAACCTTACAAGAAAGATGTGCAATCTGAGACCCCTTCCGTCTGGCACTGCAGTTTAAGCAGACATTCCAATTCTATGGACTCTTCCAAAAGCAGTCTTGTACACAGCCACACTGTGTCAGAATCTATAAGCAACACTTTACTGTTTGGATCAAATACAGGAACGAACTGTGAAGGAATGAAGGCTAATGCAGGGATGCAAGATCCATTAAACTATGCAAGTATGCATGAACTGTAAAAAGTGGATCCCATACATATCGGCTATAGCCCTTAGCTGTTAGCAGGTGTGAATCAGTCAGTTGTACAATTCATTTGTCTACCTAACTGCACTGAAGATAGGCTTTTACTTTGCCTATAACATCACTAATGAGTAGGTTTTCAGTTTGATCCAACTAATTAATTCTTGTTAACTTCCTTTGCATTGCTGTTCTTTTAATTTAACCAGAGACAGCACCAGAGCTGCTACTAGTGTTTAGTCTCAACTAGATTACTCCTATTCATTAAGGGCTGTAATTGCTGGTCATACCCTCCCCAATGGTCATTACAACCTCTGGCTTGCATATTGAATAACAGCAATTTCCTGACTCCAACAGACTCTCATGTGAGGGAGGAGAAAATGCTAATAAAGAAAGAATAAATGATTCTCTGCTTCATTCAGTGCTGTGTAGATTTCCTTTACAGCAGGAATTGCACCGAGGTGGTAAAACGGGTTTCTTGCAGGCCCCCTACCTCCACCCTGAGTGAAAACAATAAGAACCAAGTCAAGCATTCCCTGCTACTGTGATTACAGCATCCGTAAAAGTGATTATATGGCTGCTGTAATCAACTTCAATGAAAGCTGCCTGTTAGAGCTTCAATAATTACTCATTTCTGTTAACAGCCTGCTTTCAGTTTAGTACTTTGAGGCCAAGGAAGAAAAAAACCTGGTGTTTTAATAAAGGCTCCTGTGAACGTGGTATTTTGGGGGGTAAGAGCTTGTGTGTGGGCAAATAAAAAATGCACATGCAACTTTTGTGTGCTGCTCTCAATAGCAGCCCCTTTTCATTTCAGCTCACAATCTATTTAAGCAGCAACAAGCACAAGTTCATACAGGGTTCAGTCATGTACTGAATGTTTACTGAAGGAGGCACAATAGTTTAAATAAAGTGGTGGTTTTAAATATTTTACCCATTTCTTTAAACAAATTGCCAATCCTTAAACTCTGTGTTAAACACATTTCGAAAGCAAAATACCACAAGCTCTCTTTCAATAAAACCACTACTTTTGTCATCTTAGGCCTCCTCCTTCTTATTTTCTTTCTGCAAAGCTCTTGAGAAGAAGGAAGCTTACGGAAGTTAAGGGCTCACTCTTAAAACAAAACAAAAGAACCATTTAGACTGAGATTAAAACAACACGGGTCACCATTGCCCTCCGATGTCCGATGCTCTGCAGAGCGCTACCACTGCTGGGGATGACGGAGGTGGACTGGAGAGAACTGAAGTTGACCAACACTTCCACCCCAAACTTCAAATTGGAGGCAACCTTTTCTTGCGGTTAAACTAAACCCCAAATACAAGAAGCAGAGAAACCACTCCTCTTGTTTGCAGAACTTCAGGACTACAGTTCTATTTTACTGGTGTCTCTATACACTTTTCCTTATGAGCAAAAAAAACCAACCCAGAAAGGAGGTTCTCAAAGTACCCTACAGACAGCTGAAATACTATAAAAATGCTGTAAGAGCTTACAAAGAAAGCCAGTGAAGCCTGTGTAAGTATAAATAAGGTTGTGTATCTGGGAAGATTTTCTTCCCCTAGATTCCTTCATTCTTCCCTTTGGGTAGTTTACAGTGAGAATACCTGCAACTCCAGGGCCAAGTTTCCAGAAGGACAAGCTCTGTGCTGACAAGGGGCTTCTGCTCAGGGTTTCTGCCTTTGCAGGCTGCTGGGGGCACAGGACATGCTGTAAAGAATACACAGATGCTTCCTTAAAACACGACTGTGTCTCCTGCAAAGACTCACAGCACATGGCAGCATTTGTACCAGCCAGATGAGCAGTTGCTGGGACTACCTCTCCCCTTATGCTACTGATTCCAGGGGGACGGAGGGAGCTGCTGTCTCGCCTTGTGTGTGATGCCAAAGTACAAATCTTGACCTGATGTGCGAATGGGAGGGGAAGCACCTGCTGCTTTAGCACCCGAGCAGTAGCACCAAGGAGAGCTTAGCTCTGTGAACAGCACGTACACTGCCTTGGCCCAAAAACGCAGATCATGCTTCCTGTCCTCAGGTTATCTGATAGGTGAAGTAACAGAAAAAAAAAGTTATTAATGTCTTGAATGGAATACACTGCATGACATTAACATAGCATCTTTCATCCTGAAGGGTTCTGAAGCACTTTATAAATGATATGCTTATGGAAATTGCTTCCCCATTGGAATGGAGCCAGCACTGAGGTTTAAGGCAGCAACCAGCTGGACAAATGCTCAGCAGCACAGATTTGGTCAAGGACAACAGTTGGAATTACCTACTTTTGCAAAGAGTGACATGAGTTATAGAGAACCTAATTTTCCTCAGTACCTGCAATCACTGCTTTATTGTGCATGCACTAACTATTTGGTTGCATCCACTGTAATTTCCAGAACACTCCAGCTATTGCTGAGGACAGAGCATTCTCCAAACAGAGATCACACAGGACTGAGAATCACTTTCCCTAGTGGTCCACTAGGAAAGAAGGCACTGTGAGTGACCTGTGTGTTGTGCCAGCTGTCTAGATATGGTTTCAGTGCGGGGCAACATTTTCAGATGTCACAGCCCCATTTATCTGAAAGGATCTATCTTCTGGAATTTCACTTCCATTTTACAATTTCATTTTCCTTTCCTGGAAGGAAATTGTGACGATGGATACCATGAGCATTTAAAAGATCGTGTTCTCTTCCTATGCACATCAGAGGATGGATTCCTGGTGCTGCTCTTTTTGTCACTTTGTGCGTACGATGGATTTGTAGCATCAGTTTTGTCATCTTTCCTGCTCCCTACTTCCACAAAAGAGGCAGCCAGCTTTGCCCCCACAGCAGAGGCTCTCTCTGAATGGACAAGGTACTCCTGAAGCTGAATAGTTTCTAGTGCAAGGTGGAGGATGCTTTGCTTTACATTGTGTGGAGCAACCTGACCAATGCAGCTCAGTATTAGGCTCTCACGGGGGAGTGTACCTCTCACATCCCTTCCATGACCCCTTTTTACTCAGTCTTGATTTAGATGTGGTATGGTAGGACCAAGATATTCGGACATGAAAAGAGACGTGAAAACCAGCAAGCATAAATTTTGAAACTACTTAGTGCTGTATATTCACCCCAAAAAAATGAAAACTGATCTGGTTTTTACGTGCTTGTTTCCTCTGAAAATCAAAGCGGAATGCAAGTCCTCATTGAGAAACTCCCACCATACAGGAACTGTCAAGAGTAGGATAAAGAACCTATGGAAAGCCCTGCACGTAGGTAGGTGTCTGTCTAAGCAGCCTCTCTGGCACAGATGAGTGAGAGACACACTGAAATTAGGAGAAGCCATTTTTCCTGTCA
Organism: Strigops habroptila; assembly: GCF_004027225.2. Classification (NCBI taxonomy): domain Eukaryota; kingdom Metazoa; phylum Chordata; class Aves; order Psittaciformes; family Psittacidae; genus Strigops; species Strigops habroptila. The sequence continues at coordinate 3,518,249 of NC_044284.2, forward strand.
TGTAACTGAACTTAATATATTTTTGCAAGTAATTTAACATGAAAGAAAATCATAAAAGGTCCTTTCATTCTCTATTACCTATTTGGTAGGTTGTCTCTGTAGCAAAATTACTGAGAACAAACTTTGTGTTTCTTAGGCTACAGGAATGGAGATTTTCCCTGGCTTTCACACACTAGTACACAAAAGATACAGCATGGCCCATAACTGCTAAAGCACCACAATTTAACTTATTATAACCTGTCTCCAGAACTTTGTATTAAGCAGATGAATGCCCAAGCCCCAAAACTCTTAAAGTAACTGTTGTGCTATATATTAGGAGAGTGCTGTAAATAAAATGCTTCTGCTTGTCAGAATAGAGCTGAATAACACTGGAGAAATGCAGGACACCAGTTTTCTTGAGGACAGCCACTTCTGCAAACTACTGTAACAACATTCAACATTAAACTTGTCACCAAATAGGAAGGCTTGATACAAAAGTACTGGCGAGCTGGCTGGGAACTGTGATTTCTGCTCTGTAAATAGCTTGCACTGTGTCCCACAGGTGCTAAAGTAAAAACAAACACTAGAAAAAGAAATCTTGAGCCATGATTTAATTTTCTTTAAGAAGCCTACCCCCACAAATAAATGCTGAAGTATGAAATCTTGCTTCTCAGTTGTTCATGACAGGCCACTAAGGACAAGAGGTATCAAAAGGTGCCATTCTTTTCCTTGTTTTGATGTAAAGAGTAAGCCAGACGTGTCTGCAGAGTCAGCTGGAACTTGGACCTCGCAACCCACCACCAGGGCAGACAGAGGTTTGGGCTATTCTGACATATCTACTTTCTGAAGACAGGAGACTGGCTTTAAAGCTTTTAGCTGGAGGAGATGATTAAGGCAGACTGAGTGGTGTTATGTGCAAGAAGGATGCAAAAAGCAGTATCTTTATGTAGACCACCTTCTGGCTATCGGATATAATTACAGACACGGAGATCTTCCCAAATATCATTACAGCCCAACTGTTTGGTTTTTTTTTTCCAAGGGAAAACACACCCCCCAAAAACTAACCCGAGAGGATAAAACTGCTCTTTTTCACAGTCTTAGCAATTTCATTGGCTGGCTGACCTATATTCTCACAAAGAAAGAATTATGCGATGCAGATGATTGTTAAGAATGATGTTAATAGAGTATTTGATAGCTTTTTGAGAGGTGAAGTAGGTGTGAATGACAGAGAGATCCTTTCGAGATGCACAGGTTGTCTTAGAGTACAATTGCCTGTATTACCTTAACTGTAGCATAAAACAGGCAACTCCTACGTGAGCCCCTTCACTCACAGATTCCAACTGCTCTGCAGTGCTCTCATTCTACAGATGGAGAAACTCTCCTCAGAGAAGTGAAGCCACATGGTCCAGCTGACACCTCAGGGCAATAGAGCAGCAAGGAATGATGCTCCTGGTTCCCAGCCCACTGCAACACTTGTAAAGACTTACTGCAACTGTCCCCTTCACTCCAAAACATTGCTGCTTTGAGAGATACATACTAAATTAAATCCTTGCAGTAAGCATTTCTTACACATTCACCAACAAAAGCTGCATAAGTTGTATTTATTTTACATAAGTCCCTATAGTAGAACTCCTCCCTGTATAGCATGAAGTCCCAGCTAACACTACATTACTTGCTACACCTTGTTTTAGTTACTTTCTTCTTAATGTACCTATAGCAGCAGCAGCCAGTAGCATGACATAACGAAACCTATCAAATATTCATTTTAACTGCTCTCCACTGACCAAAAATGCACTTTGAGATCTATCAGGAGGCACCTGTGCTGACAGTAGGACAGGGTCTGGGTACAAGGGCTATTGATAAGTCGATTAAGTAGGCCCCAAAATAGACACAACTTTCTAATTACATCCCAAGCTTGAATCACATCCAGACCCAGATATGAAGCCAGAGCTGTGCAAGTGGAATGTGTTCAAACTGGCCCGCACTGCCATGCTGGCAAACCAGCTTTTGTACAGAGCACAATGCAGGAACCCGACTTGGAAGTGACAGCATGTAGGACTATTTTGGGCAGGTGACCACCACCGAGGCATCTCTTAGCTCAGCACAGAATGGACAAAAAGTGGAAGGAGTTACTATTGTGCCTGGAAGCTGCTGGGGTTAAAGCATGCTAATACCACAGAGCTCTGTGGCAAAAGGTGAAAAGACCACATAAGCAGATGTGAGACACAATTACTTGTGTACCAACTAAGTACCAGAAGCACTCCACAAGGGAGCAAAACCACAGCTTAAACCCCCTATGTCATATATAACAAAAAGCTGGTGAAATGTCAATGAGCTTTCTGCTGCTGCCAGCCACAAACCCAGATTCCATTAGCCAGAAGATGGCCTGTGTTTGGTTTGTGGAGACTGTGAAGAGAAGGCAGTTATAGAGTTGGTATCTTTATGTGGGAGGGCAGAGGATTTCCCTAACAGAAGAGCTCGAGTGAAGTATATATAGCTATGTGTATCTGTATCTGTATATATCCCTATAGAGTCTGTGTGTTTAACAGCTGAACATCACGTCCTTAGAAGGAGAGAGGAGAAAAAAATGAATCTTATTTCCACCAGTCTCTCTGTTCCCATGGCATAAATCCTGCACTCCAACAGAACTAATGGGAAAGGTAGTTACATTATCTCTGACTTCAGTAAGAAGACAGCAGCTGTCTAACTATCATCCACATGTCAGCAAGTTCCAGAAGTTCACTACTTGTAAGACAATACAAGGCAATCTCCCCTTTAACTTCTTGTAAAATGATCCTCCTGCCTTTTGATCTGTGCCTCTAGTTGTAGGATTGTGAGATTCGGTGAAGAGCAGTTCAACTCATCTGCTGCCTTCATGGTTTTGCAAATCTTGATCATTTCCCTCCCACTCTGATCATTCTCTGCCCTCTCCGTCTCCTCTCCGAACCCTGGGAGATGACACTGTTGACTTTAGCATCTCCACTGGCTCTTCGTTATTTACATGCTGGTAGAGCAGGTCATTGTGGCAGCATTTCCCTCTGCAGAAGCCATGACGACTCTCAACAGATCATGTTTGACACCACGTGCTCAGTGACCTTTCTGAGATGGACTTACAGTCCATCTTACCAGCGACTGAAGCCAGTCAGTGGCATGTGTTACCCAGGGTCTCTTCTACAGCCATTTGTCTAAACATCAAAATCAAAGGACAACCATAAGCTCCTTGCATTAGTCCCAGAGTTAGGACAATGCTCACATGATCACAAGTCAGAACCAGCCCCATCAGCAGTGAGACAGAAGTTACTTGGTGAAACAAGCTGAAACAACATAAGCACAGGCCAGGCCTTGCACACCACACAGATACACACAGAGACACTTGACCCTCCAACAGGATCTGCATGGAGGGACAGCAGCACACCACCCCCAGACTCGTGTGTGTAACTGAATGCTCACAACAAAGCTGCTCCGGCAGAAATCTGGCCGAGACAAGAGCATAACTAAAGGACACAAAGCTTTTGCTTTTGTACCAAGAACCACGTGAATGCCCTCTCAGAGCACTGAGGCCAAAGTCAGGGGCTTCCGTTATGATTAATCATCTGTGCTGCTGACTTTATTAACTGTAAATAAAAACTTGTTAAAGAATAGAGCACAACTGACATTTTATGCAGTTTCTTGTTTAAAATCAATGTGATTGAATAAGCCATATTTCTCATTCTTCTGCTATAAGAAAAAGTCAAACTCAACCTGACCCACAAACTGGTTTCAAAATGTTTCCCAAAGCTGGGACTAAACTTAAGCTGTTATTTTGGAAATTTTGCTGATCCCACATCCCAGAATGGAACCGAACCAAACCACAGACCTTTCCAGCTCAGAACACCAGTTCAGATGAAAAGCGACATCCCCTGGCAGGTTCTGCACAACAAGAGGACAACTCGACTTTAAGAGGGCTTTGAAAACCACCACCTTGCTCAGTGTCCGTCCTTCCCTTGCTACACCATGCAAACCTTCTCTGGAACCAGCTACCTAAGGTGAGATCCAGGTAAACTGCTTCTTGTGAGTCCTGCTCCTCATGGAGGAAGACTAGTCTTAGTTTCCTCCAGCAATGCCACAACTATGCCTAGTGGCAGGGAGAGACACATCTGCACAGGTAATGGGTTGGGGTTTTTACAAGGGAGGAAGGAGATTTTACTGCCAATGAGCTCCCATTCCTCTGGCTAGTGCTGGCATCACTTCATTCTCACCACCAGCATGGTCCCCTGTACTAAATTTAAAGTATTTGAAAAAATATAGGTCCAATACAGGTCCAGGACTAAAAATGATGCTTATGGAGAAGGAGGAGATGGAGGTTAACACTTTCCCTTGCTGAAGGCCTGTGCTGAGAGTCTGTGAACTGAACAATAAACTGTTACTGGCTTGGAATCAGAGCTCAACTAAAACAGCTTCAATCACAGCTGGATCTGACCCAGAACAGATTCAAACATACTGGTTCAATTCCCTGGTTATAAGTGTCTTCTTGTAATGATAAGCTGTAATCAGCAATTAGGAAGCGTTCATGGTGAGGCAGTGCCAGAATTCATGTAAGGAAGGTCAGGCCTGGGCCCAGGTCTCATAAAAATTCCAAACTGGAATAATAATCTTTATGCAGAGCAAACATTTCAGTATTGACACAGCTAAAGCGCAGTAGAGATGGAGGAAAAAAAGCAGGAAGCAGTTGTCATTTATATGAAGATAACAAAGTATACATGTTCCTTACCATAAAGTTGTTACAGATTCCACTGGGCAGTTGTATACTCCTTGTATTAATCCCTGGCTATATTCTGCAGGGTGTATCAATAGAGTTAAGTATTTATGAGCTACAAATATGACAGGAAACAGATGCACCCTGTATAAGTAATATATGATGGTGCCAGTGTCGCTCATAAGCACTCTATTAAGAGTTCTCAGCTGAGCTCAGGTAAAAGGTACTTGATGAAAGAGAGGACAGCTTTAAACTTTCTGGTATCACCTTCTTTGGGGGAATTTGCTCTAGAGCTTTCTCTAATCATTTGCTAACAATTCACTTCCATCCTCTAATTCAGGGTTTCCAGATGACACTAAGAAGTGCAGACAGTGCATGATGCTGATGAAAAAGTGGCTTTTACGCTCCTCTCCTTTAGGCTGGTGACTGCCCCAAGCCCAGCTCTCCACTGCCTGTTTTGTGGACAGTGGTCCAGGCTAGAGACTCATCTGGGACAAAGCTACTCTTCAGAAGGTTCTGAATGTGGAGAGACATAAACACTGCAGTTTGCGGCAGGGTGAGGGCTACAAGCTGGCTCTGAAAGGAGCACACAAACATGGCAATGAGCCACAGGATGTGAGTCCTTTTAACTGCAGCATGAGAAAAGACATAACATCTATCCTGAAGTTATCCTAAGACAAAGTGCATCCTCTTTTCAGCACTGGCTAAGAGGCAACATTTTCAGTTCACAGCTGGCTATTCCCAAGAGTACTGCTGGGATGCTCTATTTTATAGGCCCTCTTTTAAGACCACAGATGACAACAATGTTTGTGAACAACACCTTTAATCAGTAGAGGAATTTCTCTCTCTGTAGTTTGGATCACAACTGTTCACACCATTAAGAGTCTTCCCACAATGCTGGAAGATGTCTTTTGGAGTGGGTTGGTTTGGTTGGGTTTTTTTTCTTCCAAGTAGTATACTAGTGTGTGATAGCTTTAAACTGATACACTACTCTTTAAATGAGATAGTAGTATGAGGTATCGTGTTTTATGGCACAATCCTAGCTTTCTTCACCTAGTTGAATAAGCTCCTTTCTCATTATACTCTCGCTATTCCTATGTCATCCTGCCAACTGCCAGCTAAAGTTCTGTTTAATTTGATTGCAAGAGACAATGCACAAGAAATGGAATAACAAAATCAAAAGTAATGATTTTGTAAACTGGTAATTGATTAATTCCCTTCAGAGCAATAAAGTTTTATAAAAGGAATACGAACAAGCTGAAAAATTAGGGTATGGCCATTTGAGCTTCTTTTTGATTCCTTTGAGAGAGAAAACACTAAGACGTTGTGGTTGAATGAAGTCTCCTCTGATTTATCTCATTTCCCCACTTTCACAGGTAGGAAGGACAGAATAATATATGCAATTAAACTTAAACTACTGGCCTAAAATGACAGTGCTCTAAACCTTTGGATGTGCTGGATACTTTAGGACCTTGTTATTCCAGGTTCACATATTGACTCAGATAAAGGACAACACATCCTTGTTTAGATGGAGACATACTGAGAGGAACCTTCTTTCTCTGCAAGGCTTTCTTAACTATTAAACAGAATTTTCTGGTAGATCTCAGACTTGTTGCTCCTGGGGGATGTGCTGAAGTAACCTACTTGCAAGGCAATTTGCAGGGAAGAAATGAAGTGTGATGGTGGGTGGAATATTAATATCAGGATGATATAAAAGAAGGACTTAAGTTTGTTTAGATGCAAAGTGTTGTAAATTTAATCATATATTTTTTGTTTCTGGGTCTCCAAAAAGCACAAGCCCTGAAGGCCAGACTTTCAATGTGGCAAGTTATGCTGGATAGGGTTTTCCTAAGTACCTAAGGAAGCTGCGATCCTGACTTCCATTTCAATCAGTGGGATTTAAGCACTTAATTTCAGTGAATTTGAACATTCCACTAAGCAATTGTCTTTTTAGCCATCTAAAGATCTAAGACTCTACTTTAGAGTCTTTTGATCTGTGATTTAAGACATCTGTGTTAGGGAAATGGAAATAAAGTGACAGCAGAATGAAAGGTGGCATCAAAATAGGAGCTGGGTTTTTCTAGGGATGGTTGATAATGTTCAGAGGTGGTGGGAAAGTGGAGTCGAAATCTGAGCAATTGTACAGCCACATATGAGCAAGTGTCACAGACTCCTCCCCTGCAGCAGTTGCTTTTGTTGTCCTGAATCACTGTCCTGGCAAAAATAGCTACCAATGAATAGCAACCAATTGAGCTACCAATAGTAGATAGAGCAAAACGTAGAACAAAAAAGGTCCTCCCTCTGTTGGTGTTAGTACTTCACACAAATTTGACCACATTTTCCAATCTAAACAAATACAGACGAGCTGTGATCACTCCAGTCAATCTAACCCATGTGAAAGACTCTTTCAAACCTCCAGGGATCGGTACCAGCTTACCATTGAGGAAGCAGAGTGATGCTGACTCTGAAGTACCTTATCAGCATTTCATCACAGAAAAGGGAAATCTGAGAAGAACCTCAAACATAGACACAGATTTGGCCAGGCCTAGGGTATATTCAGATATGCAAGCAATCTCAACTGGTACAGAAGACAAGATGAGAGGAGTTTCAGCATGCTATAGTGGTTAAACCTGAGACGGCCTATGTCCACTCAAGCCAGTCACAGGCATTTTCTCAGGATGAAACACTACCACTGTCACTGCTTTTTTCTGACCAAGCCAGGCAGATAATGACATGGATTCTTCTTAAATTACCACTGCTGTGGCATCCTACATAATTGCTACAGATTCAGGAGATAATAACAATCTCCAGCTGTCTGTAACATTGCAATTAAAATCTCTAGTAATCATTGGTGTAAGCTTGTAGGAACTGCATGACAGCAGAAAACCCAACCTTTCTCATTATTAAATAAAGATTACATCATCATACACACAGAGCCTGAAAGATAACCATCCTTGGTCAATGTATAACGTATTTCTTATTCTGATGAGAAAAACATAGCAAAGCTTTGCTTTAACAAGGTGAAATGCAAGAATATCTGGTCTCAAAGGAGATTACTGTTATTACATACTATACTTTTTTGTAGTGATGTAATTTAAATATCAGCTAGCCAAAGTATTTTAAAAAAGTATTTAAAAACTGATTAAAACATATACAGGTTTCTATAGGAAAAAGGAGGTGTCATTGTGAGCACTGTATTTTATTAACCTTCACATAGCTGAAAAAAAATTATCTTAATGAAAAGGTTTGGGTATCCTTAACCTAATCAATTGTGCACCTATATGACCTCTTTATTTACTTCCATCATTTATTAATCTAGTGAGAATCTTGATTTCAGTGTAGGAGGGGATGTGCAGTGATTAGGTTCTGAGAAACCAATTGCTTATGCGAGAGCTGTTGATTCTTTTGGTTCCAGTTATAGCAGTAATTCATTTGTCCCAGTGAGCTGGGTTTAGCAAGCTCGACTAATAAGGATCCAGCTTTAGCCCCCACTCACACCAACGTGTGTTTTGATATAGTATCTTTTAAATTAATTCAGAAAATAGCACAGTTTCAAGAGAAAATTATCATCTTATCATCCTCTTGATTTCTTGATACAGTGAATAATAGAGCTATTAAAAATGAGTAAGATCAGAAAACTTAATTTAATTGATGAGTCAGTTCTGAGAAATCAACATATTTGTGTAAAAGCTATAAAACAAAAGCTCTCTTTCCTTGCACTTCTATGACGTTAGATAAATGCTGTCATAAAATACCAGTGTAACATACTTTTCCTTCAGTTTTCTTTAGGTGTCTTCATTATATTTTTCACCAAATGCATGTCCATGCAAAATGGAAAGGATTATCCAACCAGAGTAAAGAACATGTAAGAAAAGTTATGCCAGTGCCGAGGTACAGTATGACTTGCTAGAAAAGCAAATATTCCTTATGAGAATATATAAGATTCCTTCAATGAGGTACCTGCTCTTTTTTCCAGAGGAACCAGTGGCAGAGCTGGGACAGGGGCACCTCTTAACCTGCAGGGTCTGTGCATCCATGTAGTTACCAGTGCTGTCAGCACTGCGTGCCACAGACTCTCGTCATCTTTTGAGACCTCTTTTACCAAAATTAGCACATAACTTTCAGAACAACCTCTACCATTAATGGATGCTTTCTAGTGAGAGAGACCCCACCACAAGTGTTGTTAACCTCTTGTGATGGTCAGTTACCTTGACTGTTAAGAACCTAAACTTTCTGGGATCTCATACTTTGTCTTACTTCCATCATTTCTTAATCTAGCTAGAATCTTGATTTCAGTGTAGGAAGGGATGTGCAGTGGTTAGGTTCAGAGAAACCAGTTGCTTATGTGTGAGCTGTTGATCCTTTTGGTCCCCAAAAGAGTTTGTGAGTTCTTGTCTCACAGACCTTCTCCCCAAAACCCCTTTCCCAATGGTAGATGCTTACAGACTATGATCAAACGATCCTTATCCTCCTACAAGCCTGTCAAAAAGAGCTATATAAGGAAGTGGATTTCTCATTTTCTTCATTTTAATGAGCCCAGGAATGAACAAGTCAAGTCTTCTCCAGCAAAGCTCACACTCCTGACAGCAGGGTGTCAACAGAAAAACCCTGCCATGCTCTTTTCTAATGCTTTGGAGCACTCCTGCCTCATCCACCCCCTATTTTATAACCTATTCTAATACAACTCCTGAAATTGCATTTGAGTGCTCTTTTCCTTTGCTTTGACCTTCAGCAAAGTGCACAGGCCTTGAATACAAGAGGAAATAGGGAAGTCATCTGGTCAGAATAATGTGTGAATTAGGGAAAGACCATTACAACTCACAACTTGGAGCAATCCAGCAATCCCCTATGTCTGTGAGTCGTCAGATTAATTCCATAATACAAACACAAAATATGAAGAAGACAATAAGCTGAAAACATCTGCTAAATATACTGATTCATGCCACCCAGAAAGTCACCAAATGTTAGATTCCTGCTGAATATTGTTTAGTTATTCCACTGAATTCTAGTTAATGTACTTATGGGCTTTATTAGAGGATTCACATATTGTCTTTATAGCTTCAACATCCATTTCAGCTTCAGCTAGAATTCATGGAAACACATTCCCATTCCTTCAAATGCACTGCATGAGGCACATTCTGGATCAGAGTCAACTCTCACACAAGTAAATCTGGATTAACAAAATCCACACAGGCTAAGGTACCGGTAAAAGCGCAAAGCAAACAGTAAAAATGGACTCACATCCACCTGTTTTAAGGTAAGGAGCTCCACTTTCCCAAACTAGACAAAATCCTTGGACCTGGGAGAGTAGAATGCAGAAAATCAAATAAAAAATTAACACTTCCCTGAAGAGATAAAAAAGGTCATGACTTAAAAGTGACTTCATTGTCCCCTTGTCCTTATAGCAGTTACCACGGAAGGAGAAGAGCAGCAGAAGGCTGAAGTTCAGCTGTTTCTCCACTCTCAAACAATCTGATGTGACAATTCCGTGCTCAGTTGTTTGAACAGCTTAAAACACATGCTAGGCAGCTTAAGGAAGGAAATGAATACAGTTATCCCAGCTTGTTCATTCCATGGGAAAGATGAATGAAGAATGGAGCCTGGGACACATGTTGGAAAAATGTCTCAGAGCAATTAGCCAAAAGCCATTTATATAATGCATCACACTAAGCAGAAGGTCAAGTATAAGCAGGAAAAAAGTATGTTCAAAACCAAACTGTCAATCCATTATCAGGGACAGTTTGGGGTTGATTCCCAAATGAAGTTTAAAATGGGGTTCAGCTGACTGAATTCCTAATCACATTTCACACTCATTCATTTGCAAGTCTAAGTACTCACACAAACTTTGATTTACCAACAGCATATGTCTTTGTTACTCATAGGTCCTTGGGTAGTATATGGCTATTGCCAACCTTCTCATCCATGCTACATTGATATTCTTACTAGCAATCATCCCAATTCTGTATAGTAAATGCAGTCCACAGGTCATTGCATAACTCAGCATATCCAGAAAACCCAAGCATTCCACTGAAATCATGAATAGTAGATGAATTGCTTGTTATGAACAGATTACTTATATCCGTGATCACATTTAGACACTTAAGTTCAAAAGCTTTAGCTACATGTTAAGTGAATCTAGCTTCCACAGTGTTCAGAATGCAGCACAGTAACTAGAAAGAAACGTATGGATCATAAACGTACATCTGTTAAGCACACTGGACACAGTATCTTTGCTGTCATGCACCACAGCTTGGCAGAAAACAATCAGAAGTTTCACTCTAAGCTGAGTTATTCTCCCCCTGCCTGGCTCTGCTGGAAACGTCATTGTAACTGCACAAAAATAGGAGAGGTTCCACCAAGATGTGAACAAGAAGGGCTTCTAACCAGAAAGAGAAGTGAGAGCATCTGCCCAATGCACTGGCTACGTGGGACAGGAAGAAGCTGCTGAAGGGCTCCTCAGCCTTACAAGCAAGGTGAAAATTCAACTGTTGCAATAAAAATGGCCGACTAAATATGCAACATTTTAAACTACCTAGTGTGCCTCAGTGACAGACATATTCCTATAGCTATAGTGCACTGTGTTCTGGTACTAGCACAAAGCAAACTAAAAATGGACTCATGTCCATTTGAATCCAATGAATCCACATAATTTGTATTTCTGAGGGGTATTACAGGAAGGACCCAATTCATGAAACAGGAACAAAGGAACGGTAATGTCCAAAAAGCAGCGCTCCAGCTAGGCCAGGAGCTCCCTTGGGTACTGCTCAGTACCAGCCACCCCAGAGGAAGCTGCATAAAGCCCAAGAGCAGTGAGCAGGACTGTCTAGTAACGTTCTTTGTTTAATTGTGCATGTTCTCACTGCCCTGTACTCATGCTTAAATCCTTTTTGAAACCTGTTACAGTCTACATCTATGTTACCTTGTTACAGTGAGGTCCACAGATGAGTTATGCACTGGAAGAAACATTTCATTTGCAAATGTATTGCTGCCTTTCAGTTTCACAGACTGCTTTCATTGCTACCTAATATTTATTAACAGTTTGCAGTTTACAAAAGCCTTTGTGGCTCATCCTGCCACAGGCTTCTGAGAACTAGTGCTAACTAATTGACTTTCTACAGCAATGGTTCAGATGGAGCCACAGCCCATGAAATTCCTCACTACAGTTTCCGTCAAGTCTCATGTTCACGTCCATGGAGTCAGGATCCCAGCCAATGATGGATTTACACCGTCCCCAGTAGTAACATGAACTCCCCATACCATTACCAAAGAATTTAAGGAGAGAACTGCAGAAATAAGATGGCAAGTTTTTAGCTTTCCCAAGAGGCAAGATCATCTGAGCAAGTAGCAGCTCCTTGTTTTCCTTGGAGGCAGTTTTAGTGAATAAGACGACTGCAGGTCAACAGCCTATCTATGGAGAGTGAATCCATATGCTCATATATTTCATCTAAATGATGAGTTCGTCAAGTCTTAGTCAAGACTCAGAATGTAACAGGATGCTTCTCTGTATATCACTTCGTAACAGATAAACTACAGAATACACATAGCCAAACGAGAAGTGTTTGTGCAGTGTTTACAAACAGAGAACAGCCTTCTGAATATAACCATTTTTCCAAGCAAACCCCCATCTTTTGCTGAACTAAGCAAGCAAGCGTGCTTGTCTTCACAAAAAGAATCTTAATGCAGGGGTAATGTCAGCAATGATAAACCACTGACTTTATGAAAATTGGTTTTAATATGGAAACGTAAATATATTGAGCAACTGCAAATTTATACCAACAAAAAAAGTCTACTTTTGAGGATTTCTGCTTGTTTGCTTCGAGGCTGGTTGGTTTCCATGAGGCAGGCTTTCTTCTAGTCCTTTTAACTTCCTGACTGCCAAGTTTACACTATAAGCAGGGTTGTATTGTTGAAGGACGATCCCACTGTAATCAATACAACATCATGATGGCAACTAATGTCCCTAAGGCAAAACCAAGTATCTCTGGGGGAGTAAACTCTCCCAGGACATTCAAAAGGTTGAAACCAAACAAATACACACCTTATTCTGACATCTGATTTAAAAAAGAATCTACAAAGAGTAGTTTGTTCTACAGAGAATACTGGTTTAAATGCTTTGGGAAATACCCAGGCACATACAAACAGGCCACTCTTTGTGATGTTCAAAGCTACAGAAAATGGACCAAGTTTTCTTAATTCTACTTTTCTGGAGTCTTATTTATCAGCACAAACCAGCTGCATCAATAGGACAGCACTGAAGACGTCTCCCACTGTTGTCTTATGTTTAAGGTCAAGTGCTTTGTATCCTTTGCTGTACTAGGTGATTAACAAAACAAAGTTTTAGTTGGAGACAGCTGGATGCTTACTGTGTTGCAAGCACTGATGGTTAGCCTTGTCTTTGATTATATGAATTGACTTGGGTTTCAACAATAGCTGAAAATTCCATGGAACTGGACAAACTACAAATAGGTTGTTCCAGGTTTCCTGTTTTCATTCCGATGTGTACAAATTACCTCAACACACCCTTTTTTTTCTGAAAACACTAAGGTCTGAAAGAAACTCTTGTTATATTGTTGCCACTTAGGTTTCACTGAGCCTGCATTATCTACTCACAGCTTTAATGACTTCCTGCAGAGAGAGGCTCTGTAGAAGTCTTGGCAGCAGGGCTAAGAATAGCATTAAATGCAAGGTTATCTAGGCATTACACTCACTGTAACATGCAATTAACTCTCCTCTTCCATTTTCATTACACAATTATTCATTAATGTCAATTTAATTTTATGCATTGTTCTACATGACCGAAGGCTGATTACGGGCCTTTTCACTCCAATATCCCAAGCTAACTGGTGCCAGCCTCTCTCAGGGCTGCCTAATTGCAATTTAGCCCAGACAATTCCTCCCATTTCTGCCCTCCAGTAATGGAACAACAGATCATGGCCAGGTAAAGATTTTAAGGTGGAAATAAAGCCCAAGCCTGAGCAGCACTGCAAACAGCAGAGTTTTCAGTGTCCCTCCCTTCCACATCTCACATTGTCTCAATGTTGTTTAGTGTAGCTGCTCATGCTATAAAAAAACCTCATAACTTCAACTGGCCTCTGCACCCTCCCAGGGATTTCTCCATTTACGTAACATTGCTTCCACACAAAAACAACATTATGCACTGTAAAGACTCAGTATAGTGTATATTTAACTGATCTGTTCAACAAGAAGGGAGCCATCCCATGGTCTCTGTGTGTTGGATTTGGTTTGCCTCACTGGTTAACTTTTGGCAAAGTTTGGAAAAAGTATGTAAGCATCTTCGTGTTTGAACTGTGTGTACTTTATTCAGTTCAGCTCTCTGGAAAACTGTTCTTTATCAGATACTTTTCCCACTGAAAGAATGCGGAAAGTCTCGCACAAAAGTAACACACATTGCAAGCTTTTTCACTTACTAAGCCACCTTAAAAAGTCAAGATATAAATAGAGCCAAAACAATATAGATCCTTACACATCATCGTCTCCTAGTAATTTGCATTGTACTTTAAATCTGCACAAGCAGCTCATCATTACTTCTTTCCAGGTCTACTGGCAGACCATAGCCTAAAATAAGATTTAAAGAACGGCCAAGGCATAAGCTATGTGCCTTTCTGTTTCCTCCAAACCACATGAGCCTCTATGCCTGATTAAAAAAACCCATTCAAAGGCAGGAAATAATTCAGCATCCTCTACCTGAGTTACCGGTTTCATTTCAGAAGAGGGTCTGTACGAGGTCTTTTCCACACACCTGGTAGTAAGACTGTACGCTGAGACATGCTTTAAACATCGTCTGATGCCTAAGGGTAGGCAACGAGCTGCTTCTTTTAAAGCAATAATGAGAAAAAACAAGTTCTATGCATTAGAGCACTCCTTTCTCTCCTTTCTCGCCACTGTATTTAAGGCTGTGTCAGCATTCTCACTTGAAACCCCTGTTTTCAGGGGCTTTATAATTCAGTCGTAAAAATGAGTTCCAAGCTGCAACTTGGCACGTAAGCTTTCAGCCTAAGAGCAAATATTTTCTACAAACTGACAAAAACAAAATCCTTTTGGTTGTTTCTAGGTAGAAAAGGCATTGGTTCCCCCCCCTCCCCTACCCAAACTGTAACAAACTGGCTGTGCACTTTGTTTTGTACACCTATAAAGTATTTGCGAGACCTCAGTCTATTACGTGGACTCGGGTACTTTCTGTAGTTGCTCTTTGGAAACACTCAATAACTCAAGGCTGAAACATCAGCTCAATGACTTATGTACATTCTTAATTATTTTATCTCTTGTTATTCCTTACTGCATTAAGTTTCATGCTGATTTAAATCCACGGAATAAAGGTTATTAAGCATGCACAACACTCAGCTTGAGTGATCTGTTAGATCAGAACTCCACAAGCCAAATCTGCCAACGGAACAGCCACATTTACTGCAAAAGAGTCCTACAACTGCTTAAAAATGCATAAACATGTATTTAACAAACTAAACGTGAATGGATACGATGAGGTTCTTATAGGCCGTGATGCAATAAAATACATTTTAAAACTCCCTAAATAGGTTTTAACTTAATGAGGTCAATATGTGTGTTTAAAGCTTATACTTTATACGATCGGGTCAATAACTGGTATTTGGGGGATTTTAAACCATAGATTTTTAAAGATTTTTCCTAACAAAAAGCAGAATAACCTGCAGTTTTTTAGACCTGCAGGCGAATGTTCGAACCAGACAGGGGCGAGAAATTAGAAGTGAAGGCTGACATTGTGCTTCGAAATTGCACAGGGCCAAACACAGCATGGGAGGTGTCACTGCTCTATGTGCTGTACTGCCCTGACGAACTGCACAAGTGAAGGATAAAGTGAGGAAAGAGTTATAACAAGATTCGATCTAATTTTGATGACTGTGTTTCTGTCACAAGCTATATTGACCTGGACCTTTTATGTTAAATTAGGAGTCTTACACTGCCGTGTTTTGTTCTGAATTCAGCTTTTTCTTCTAAATGCACACAGATTTTAGTAGCCAAAATTGTTTGATACTTTGATTTTTTTTTTTTTTACCTTAATTTATAAGTTACCAATAGTTTACTGCTTTCTAAAGCTTTTTGATACATGCTCTGTTTGCTTTCCCTCTGTGAGGTTTATGGCCATGGGACCTAATTTGCTGTTTTCATTATGTATGTTAGACAAAATCTGTATTGCTAACAGGGCTCAGTTTGGGTATGAAAGTTTTATTTATAAGTTAAACCATTACTGTGTAACAAATAGTTACACAGAAAGCGCGCTTGTGTCTGGCACTTCTCTGAAGTTGACAACCGATGTAAACCTTTTGTATTTAAACTAATTTAATCCTGCAGTAAGATCACAAAGCAAACGGAGCCAGTGGTTAACGCAGTGCATTGCATAGGCCTTCATGCACAACTTCCTAGGAAAACAGTTTCTTAACCAAGACAAAGCCAGTGGGGAAGAATCATTTGGTTGGGACTAATGGAACAGGGAAAGTTACACATCAGGCACAGTTCCCCTTGGAAGTTTACGTGCCAGCTTTTCTCTTGATGTTTCTGGCATGCATGAATACAGGGAATGTGCCTGTTATCCTGACGCTTGGAATGATGTTAACTGTGTACAATCCCATGCTTTTACCTACAAACCCAGGATAAAGTACTGCATCTCCTCATGCCTGCTCATAATACTTTTAAACCAGAATTTGAATTTCAGTAGATCAGGCAAAGATTCACAATGAACATCTTACTCTCACAGGTATGTGAGTAAAGCACTTACCAAGTGAATGTTAAAGGAATGTTAAATGGTTGAGAATAGCAAAACCAGATAAAAACATGATAAAACTACAAGTCTATCTCTGAAGTCCAACGGTTGTTGAAAGGAAGTCCTAGAAGTTTAAACCTAATTATCTGGCACCTAAATATTAATCTCCAAACTGAATTTGGCTGGGAGCTATTTGGGATTTGACAGCTGGTAGCCACACGCTATCTTCCCGAGAGAGCAGCCTACCATGTAGTGCAAAGACTTGCCTGAGCTGAACATGCATCTTGCACGTTTCTGCAGCCAAGACGGGAAGGGGCCGCGGAGTCTGCAGGTGGCAGCTCTGGTGGGTGACTCCAAACGGAGCCTCCGAGGGGCTGAGCCAACTTCTGCAAAGTCACTCTCAACTGGAAACGCTTCTCCATGGCTTCCGAGAGGAGCAGACTGGTTTTTCATGGGCTCAAACTCAGAGAAGAGGGAACCAGCTCACCTTATGATTATTCATACTATTGTTTAGGTTTGAGACTATATTCAGGTATTGGGCATGCTCCCTGCTAAGGCAGCTTTTGTAAGTATGCTGGACGTTCAGTTTGCCAAGCATATGTAAACAGTTTAAAAAATAACTGTTCTGTATTAAAATATATATTTATCCCCCAACCCCCCCCAAAAAAAAGGGCAATTGTTTTTCATTATGGCTTGCTCGCATGCCAAGCTTCATTTGAACAAATAAAGATATTTTTTAGGTATAGGATTAAAAAAAAAAAAAAAAAAGCATTATAGTTAGGTAAAATCTATCCTCCTGTAATTTAAAACAATGCTACCCTGGAGTTTTAAACCTTCCAAAATGAGGATTTATAATGAAACACCTGACAAAACCTTAACGTACAGATACTAATAAGTTAGTCTGTAAACAATGGATCCGATTCAGGGCTTTTTAAACTACCATATTTAGCCTGGTGTGACTTCACTGACTCCACTGGAATAATTTCCCCCATTTACCTTGTTGTGAGTGGTTGCAATCATGCGTGGTATATGGTAAACACATGTTGGGGGATCTGTACAGATCCCTCTAAGTTCTACATTAACAAAAATGGAGAGTAGATGAAGTGAGGTCTCTAATGAGTTAGCCAGAAAAATACTTAATGAATAAAAATAAATGTGTGTTACTTCAAATGCCATTGTACTCTGTATTTTTACTTTAGAGCCATTTAGCTATCTCAGACCCCACTTCTGCCCTCTGACATTAAATCTGCCCAGCATTTCTGACAAGGTACTTTTCAGTTTCTATGTAATTCAGTCATTTTACTAATAGGGTTTATAGAAATAATATGTTCTATTTAGAGTTAGTGCAGTGTATAAGCAAATGGCAGTTGTGCAGCTCTTCTGAAAGGTTAAAATGGCTCACTGAGGTATTATTGCAGCTGCTGTAGGCTCTGTAATGGCCATAGGTGCTGACTCAGAGAAGGATTTTGTGTCGCAGAATCCTGCTCTAGACCGTAATTCTAATGAGGCTCATGACAAGGAGATGGCTGCTCGGGTGAGAAGGTAAAGACAGAGCTGGTAACTTTGCTGTGTGAGCTAGAGCCCAACTCAGAATCAAATGAATGAGGACAGGTTTGCAGTAGAAGAATGACAATGGGAGAGAACTGAGCATGTAGTTGCTTCTATTCATGTAAAACCCATTATAAATGAAGGGAATATTTGGCATCTAAGTAAATGTCATAAAGTTTTTCTCAAAGTTACTTTCTGCTAAGGGCTGGGTTGCACGTCTTTTTAGCTTTGCAGGATGGCTCAGATCAACTCATTTACTGACTAGCCAAGTGAGAACTTGAGATCATTTAACTAATGTAAGACGACTCCAAAACACATTGAAAACCTCAAAGATGACCATTATCTCTGTCCCCTGGATTCTGTGAGCAGATTAGAAGGAAGATACAGGAACTGGGTAGAATACCACATTTTTGAGGTGTTTATCCTTAGAAACAACGTTCACTACAAAACATGTATTCCTGACATGTTCAACTGGGGGCATTTTAAAAATTCAGCAAACCAACCAATTGCTAATAGGGCCCTGAATTACACGTGGGCATTGCATATGCCAGCTTTACATCATTTCTTCCAGCAGCTGAAACACTTTAACTGCCATCACCCCATTATCTCTTTGTGAGAACAACGTACAGCTTTTGAAATGGGGTGACAAAGCTCTCAGTAGACCAGTTTGACTGGTATGCAATGAATACCTTTTTCAGCTGATCTGCCATTTGCTGCCCTCTAACAAATTTTATCTCCCTAGTTATTTTAGTAGGAAAGAAGCACACCGCCAGGTATAGTCTCCCTTCAATGCATGCATGCATCTCCCATTAACTCTAGAGGGAATTATGCACACACATCAGGAGAAAAATATACCCCATAGTGATAATGGCTTGCATTTATATAATGCCTTTTATTCCAAAGCACTTTTCAAACTGCTCTATTGCTAATCTGATTAGAAGCTCCATCTGTAGAGTGCACCTCCATTACTCTGCTCTGCTAGCAAGCATAACATTTTCAACATGGTCTGTGAAAACCCTTTAAAAAGGTGTCACCATGTATTTATGCTCAGGTTTTTTATTAGGGGTGAGCACTTCTCTTCTTTCCTTCTCCTCTTTTACGTGCAGTAACTCGTAAATGCACACCTTTGTTCAATCTTTACTGTGGGCTGCAAAATCCACAATAAAAACCAGAGCCCGCACAATATGGCATGAGACATCAAAAAACCATTTGGTTTTGCTCTCAATGAAATCACT